>NC_057807.1:468327065-468461719 GCF_018294505.1 Triticum aestivum | reverse complement strand
GGGGCTGTAACCTCAAATGGGCATTGACCATCTCAGTAGTGGCCGTGAGCGTATCTGGGGTCGGCTCGATGGTTGCCTCCATCTTCTTGGAGCTCTCTGTCTCGTGGGGATCAGCCTCCCGCGTCTGCTCCAATATCGGCAGATCTGTGCTTGGTTCTCCTTGGTCCATCATGAAACTGACGAATACTAGGAGACCACTGAAAGGAAAACACAATCGCAATGACAATGAAACAAAAAAGAGAGTGAGGATCGGTTACTGCTTTGCAGAAGTTCTTTTTTTTCTCTGAATGAAAATATACCAACATCACGGATCCGCTTACCTTCCCATCGTACGGAGAGAAGAACAGTGGCAGATGCGAGTGTTGCCTTTCTTGAAGACGGTGCGGGAGAAGGGGATTTAGTGAAGAGTGAAATGATGGTTGCTTCATCCGTCAAACTTAGACTGCGGGGAGGTGGGGTTTTGTGATATGACGGCTCATTACTGCCGCGCTACGACTGGGGTGACTCTCTGCCTGCATACTGCCTTCTAATTTGGTGGATGGCATTTGGGCCCGCACGCTGCATGGCCCGCATGTCGGTGAACAAAAGTATAACGACATTCAGTAGAGGGAGACGTTTCAATGACCTAGGAGGAGCCAGAAGCGGTAGAGTGTCTCCACTATACAAGTAGTAATTGTTTTTCTGGGTAGCTGTAGAGTGTCTCCACTGTACTAGTAGTAATTGTTTCTCTAGGCCCAAGACAAAACAGCCCATCCACACTAGTAAATAGTAAAATCAATTCAAAAGCCCATATATTTACTGAATGAGAGGCGCTACCCACACCCAGCACACCGCCCCCCCCCCCAAAACCTGGGTGCTCTTCTTCCTCCTTGCTCCCACCCACCTCACGTCAGCTCGCTCCACTCATACCCCCAAATTCCTCACCTCACTCCTACAAAAAAACCAACTCCCCTTCTTCCTCACTCCTATAGAAAACCCCCAGCTCCCCTTCTTCTTCGCTCGCTGTCGGTGTCAAAACTGGCGGATCTCGGGTAGGGCATCCCGAACTGTGCGTCTAGGCGGATGGTAACAGGAGACAAGGGACAAGATGTTTTTACCCAGGTTCGGGCCCTCTCGGTGGAGGTAAAACCCTACTGCTTGATTAATATTGATGGTATGGATATTACAAGAGTTGATCTACCACAAGATCAGAGAGGCTAAACCCTAGAAGCTAGCCTATGGTATGATTGTTGTTCGTCCTACGGACTAAAACTCTCCGGTTTATATAGACGCCGGAGAGGGCTAGGGTTACACAGAGTCGGTTACAATGGGAGGAGATCTTCATATCGTATCGCCAAGCTTGCCTTCCACGCCAAGGAAAGTCCCTATCCGGACACGGGATGAAGTCTTCAATCTTGTATCTTCATAGTCCGGGAGTCCGACCAAAGGTCATAGTCCGGCCATCCGGACACCCCCTAATCCAGGACTCCCTCAGTAGCCCCCGAACCAGGCTTCAATGACGACGAGTCCGATGCGCAAGTTGTCTTCGGCATTGCAAGGCGGGTTCTTCTCCAGCTCCATATACTTGTAGAATAGTGTCCGACTTCTGATAAATGTTGTGCTCCTTGGCTTCTACGCCCAATAAAGGCCATTTTCCGCGTGTCGAACGAATGCGAAAAGCCAGGGTATTTTTGCATTCCCCCCCCTAGAGACTCAAATAAGCTCTCTATAAAAAGAGACGGGGATCTAGATCCGAACCACACCATCTCCCCTTCGCAAGCTTTCACCGGAGCACTTCTGACCAAAAAATCCATTCCATCATGGACAGTCGACGCGGCTCCTTCTCTCGCGCTCCCAGCCCCAAGCCTGGGGATTGGGAGAGATGCTTTGTCCCGCATAGTGAACTCGTAGTGCTTCAATCCAAGGGGCTCCTTCCCCCAGCATATATGGTCCCACTTCGAGCTGGGATCGCCACTTATAGCGGCGGGGAGCAAGCAGGGAGCATCCCCCATCCCTCTCGAGGAGAGAGGGTATGCCTAGTCCCTTATTTAATAAGAGGACTTGGATTTCCAATTCATCTGTTTCTCCGAGGGTTGTTGGAGTTCTATGGCCTCCAACTACACCACCTCACGCCTGCCTCCATTCTGCACATTGCGGGCTTTGTGGCCCTCTGCGAACTATTTTCGGGCGTTGAGGCCCATTTCATGCTATGGAAGAGGTTGTTATGCCTCGTGCCCCGTTCTCAGGAGGGGTCTATTTATCAAGTGGATGGAGCCGAACTATGGCGCATCGCTGGGACCGGATATCTATCCGGTACCCCAAAGAGGATGTCCGAGGACTGGCCCTTGAAGTGGTTCTATATAGATGACGTCCCTCTGCCAGACCCAGTATGGATCGGCCTCCCTGAGTTCAATAATGCTCCATTGAAGAAGTGCCTGAGCTGGCGCCCGCGGAACCCTCAGAGGGAAACTGAAAGGGACGTCCTTTACCTGACGTGCCGGATAAGGTTGTTGGCTCATTTCGGACTGACCATGATCAAGGTCATGGCCATATGCATTATGCGAGGGGTGCAGCCGCTTCAATACAGAGGCCACCGCATGTGGGATTTCAACGGGGAGGACGACACCACCCGGTGTGGTCGTGAGGGGCCAGATTCGGCCGCCACCTTAACGAGAATTTTATCCGCTCTGTACAAGGGAGAAGAAGAGGAATTCCTCCGTGCCAACCCGGAGGGCGGATTCTCCATGTACAATCCTCCAAGTTGGGTAAGCGAACAATTTCACTTATCTACCCGCCTTTCGAAATTCCCATGGTTGAGTATTCAGTCTGGTGATATTAACGCAGGAGTTACGCCAGACGGTGAAGGAGATCAATAGCTCTCCCCCACAGCCCGAGGACCCGGAACAGTCCCTCGACCCGGATTCCCAAGAGGATCCAGACTTATGTGTGGAGTTAATTGATGGGGTGTTTCATCAATTGAGTAAGGACAACACCTTAGTGGCCATTACAGCCGACTATCCCGGATTACTTCCAGCCTCAAAGGTAGCCGAGACCGAAGTCCTGGTACTTTGAAGGAGATCCATCCATGTCTTATTTTGAATGCGGTAGACCAATAGTGTTTCGTTTTGCAGGGGAAATCCTTGAGGCGGAGTGCCGGGCCCGCGCTGGGCAGCCAACAAGGGCCGCTAAAGCCAGGCGGGCAAAAAAGAAGTGCAGACCAGATCGAGACTCCGGTGCAACAGTACGGCGTGCGAATTTCACGCCTAGGGTCTATGCCCTCAAGTCATTCTAACACCCATGTTCTCCTTAGGAAGAAGAGAGCCCGCCGGACTATATCCACCGGCCAGACTTCGAGGCCGGATCCGGAAGCGGAGGCGGACACGGGACACGCGTCGGGTGTTCCCCCGATAGAGGATGCAGACAAGCTATCTGCCACCAATTCAGAGGTGGAGAGCGCCATGAACCACATGCATCGCTGGACTGTTCTTCAGGATGCATGTTTTTCTCGGGAGGCGTTAAACGCCTTTAATACAGGAGATGCGTACCTCCGTGCCGCTCAAAATGGTCTAGCTAGGGCCATGGAGCAGTATGTAAAAGACATACGGGTGAGTAAATCTGATAGTTATATATGTCAGTAGCCCCCGAGACTTGAAATAGTTAAGATAACTGTTTTAAGGATCATATGTTATGAGGGTCTTACAGAGAAGAACACGCAACTGTCTCAAGAGTTGGCGGAGTGCAAGTCCCAACTCGAGGCCGCACTGGCCGCTTCAGCTATTGGCAAGGAGACCCCCTCAGGTAATGTATTCTCCCAAAAATAATTCCATTGCCAAGTGTGCAATGCTGACGATAACAATGCAGATGAAGCCGGAGTAAATCCGGACAAGCAACAACTCCTATGCCAACTAAAGGCTGGCGAGAGCATGCTGTCAAGGGTGAGGCAAGAGAAGAACAAACTTCAAGACGCCAATACCCAGCTGGGCGAGGAACTAAAGGATGTTCGTATCCAGCTGTCTGCTTCCGTAAAGGAGAATCAACGACTTCGACGCGGCATTTTTAGTAAGTGCTTGAGCGAATTCTCGAAAAAAAAATCGGCGAAGAAGTCGATTGACAGAGCTATGTCTGTAGGTCTGCTGATGAGTTGTCCTGCGGAGGAAATGCCCGGTTCAACGGGGGATCTTCTTCCTGAGTTGTTGCAACTGCATGAACGAGTTCGGCAGGCAATGCGGGGCGTCGTCCAAGCTATGTGGCCATCCCTTTCCGCGCCCGAAGGCCTTGGGGAGCTTGCAAAGAAGCTGGAGGGAGTGCGGCAGCGCTTCCGGTTGTGGAAGATATCGGCCTGTCGCCAAGGTGCCAGGGAGGCCTGGGCCATGGTGAAGACTCGGTACTCGAAGGCTGACCCAAACCACATGGCCGAGGTCGGCCCTATGGGTCCTGACGGAAGGGAGATCCCTGTCAGCTTAGTATATGGCCAGGTAGAGCTGGCTGCAAAGTATTCCCAACAGGACTGTAAATTAGACCGCCTGTTGGATGGTATTGAAGAAGAGTATACCGAGTCGGATTGACTCTGTAATTGAAAATGACATGAAAAATGCCTTCTAGCCGGATTGTAGATCGTTTGTCATTGCGGACCTTTTCGCTTCGACCTTCGAACCCTATAGTCCGGAGTGTGTCCGAATACCCTCTCGATTATGTAAGGATTAGGGCATGCATGGAGACAAGGCGTAGGGGTCATAATTGCTTTAGCAGACAAGTGCCCAACTAGTTATGTTATATTACATGGTTAGTAAGAAACATCTTCCAGGGAGAATAGTTCCGTTAGGGGTTCCTTTCCCTGGGAGGCATGCCCTAAAGTGCATGTCCGGACTGCTAGAAAGAGCAGAAAAGCATCTGGGGGCAGATAAATAAACAAGAAAAATCATCTTTTAGTTCACCAACCGAATATTCCCTTAAGAACGCTAGCTTTCGGCTTCACCCAGTCTGAGGTACACATCCGGATGACCCGACAGTAACAATCGTAGAGGTGCTCCCTTTACCACCTAGCCGAACGAACGGGAACATAGGGGTAAGCACAGGAGCCAGGCAACCCAGCTTGGCCAAAACATAAGTCATATCGATGCATATAATGGTGTATAAAAGGTTCATGCAGAAGTGTCACACATGTTCTGGGCATGAGGCCCACTTAGATAAACTTCTGATAAAGAAGCCCCCAGGTAGGATGAGCGCGGGCGGCGCGTCAAGTATGTGCGAGCAATGCGCAAGCAAGCCCCTAAGGGCTTGGGAGAAGAAAAAAAGGAAAAAGGGAGGGAGAAGGAGAGAAATGCTAGACAACTTAAAAAAATATAAGGGGACGGAGGAAGGAGATGAACACGGAGTCCGACGCTAGGCATAGAAACTTCGTAAGTGTGCTGCGTTCCATGGGTTCGGCTCGAGTCGGTTGTCCGATGCATTTTGCAGACGGTACGCTCCGCCAGTTAGTACTTTGTCGATTATGAAGGGACCCTCCCATTTGGGCTTTAGTTTGTCCTTTTTCTTGTCCGGCAGGCGTAGAACTAGTTCGGCAAAGTTGTAAGTTTTGGCCCGTACTTCTCTGCTTTGATATCTTCGTGCCTGTTGTTGGTAGAATGCGGAACGAGCTTTTGCCACGTCGCGCTCCTCCTCCAACGCGTCCAAGCTGTCCTGCCGAACGAGCTCGGCTTCTCTTTCTTCGTACATGCGCACTCGAGGTGAGTCATGTATTATGTCGCAGGGCAGAACTGCCTCTGCGCCGTATACCATAAAAAATGGTGTGAATCCGGTAGTGCAATTCGGCGTGGTCTGCAGCCCCCAGAGTACGGAGTCAAGCTCCTCTACCCAGTGCGTGTTTGATTCCTTGAGGGAGCGCACTAGTCTGGGTTTGATACCGCTCATAATAAGACCGTTGGGTCGTTCAACTTGACCGTTAGTTTGTGGGTGATAGACTGAAGCGTAGTCGAGCTTGATGCCCATGTTTTTGCACCAGAGTTTAACTTTGTCGGCCGTAAAGTTTGTGCCGTTGTCAGTTATGATGCTATGGGGGACGCCGTAACGGTTTACAACCCCGGATATGAAGTCTATCACCGGTCCGGATTCGGCCGTCTTTACAGGCTTGGCCTCTATCCATTTGGTGAATTTGTCCATCATAACCAGTAGATATTTTTTCTTGTGGGTTCCTCCTTTAAGGGGTCCAACCATGTCAAGCCCCCAGACCGCGAAAGGCCAGGTAATGGGGATGGTTTGTAGGGCGGTAGGCGGCATGTGGCTTTGATTAGCGAATAATTGGCAACCGACGCATCGCTTCACTAAATCCTGAGCGTCTGCCCAGGCCGTCGGCCAATAAAATCCGGTACGGAAGGCCTTGCTTATGAGGGCCCGGGCTGCAGCATGGTAGCCGCCGAGTCCGGCATGGATTTTAGCCAGAAGGTTTTGCCCTTCCTCTTCGGAGATACATCTTTGAAGGACTCCGGTTGTGCTTTTCTTATAAAGCTCTCCCTCGTGGACTTTGTAGGCTTTAGATCGCCGCACTATGCAGCGGGCCTCGTTTTGGTCCTCGGGAAGTTCCTGCCTAGTTAGTTAGGCTAGGAATGGTTCTGTCCACTGGGCAATGACTGCCATTATTGTGTGGGCTGACGGTGTTGCTTCGTTGGCAGAGCCACCAACTGTGTCAGAATGTTTGGTGAGGGGTAGTGTGGCTGTGTCCGAACTATTGTTTCCAGACTCTCCCTCCCATGTTACGGATGGCTTAAAAAGCCTTTCTAGGAAGATGTTGGGAGGGACGGCATCGTGCTTTGCACCGATGCGTGCCAGCACGTCTGTTGCCTGGTTGTTCTCCCGAGCTATATGATGAAATTCGAGCCCCTCAAACCGGGCTGACATCTTTAAGACGGCGTTGCGATAAGCTGCCATTTTCGGATCTTAGGCGTCAAAGTCTCCATTTATTTGGGATACTATGAGGTTTGAATCCCCACGGACCTCTAGGCGCTGAATGCCCATGGAGACTGCCATTCGGAGACCATGTAGAAGGGCCTCGTATTCGGCTGCGTTGTTGGAGTCCGTGTACATTATCTGGAGTACGTATTGGACTGTATCTCCTGTAGGGGACGTCAGCACGACGCCAGCCCCCAAGCCAGCCAACATTTTCGAGCTGTCGAAGTGCATGATCCAGTTGGAATATGCGCCGTACTCTTTAGAGAGCTCGGCTTCGGTCCATTCGGCGATGAAGTCAGCCAAAACCTGCGATTTGATAGCTTGCCGTGGCTTGTAAGATATATCGAACGGGAGGATCTCAATGGCCCAATTGGCAATCCGGCCCGTTGCGTCACGGTTATTTATAATATCATTGAGAGGTACTTCGGATGCCACTGTTATTGAACACTCTTGGAAATAGTGTCGCAGCTTCCGGAATGCCATGAACACCGCGTATGCTATCTTTTGATAATGCGGGTACCGTGACTTGCATGGGGTTAGGACAGTGGACACGTAGTAAACAGGTTTTTGGAGAGGGAACTTGTGTCCTTCCGTTTCTCGTTCGACGACGAGCACCACGCTTACAACTTGATGGGTTGCCGCGATGTATAATAGCATTGATTCGCCCGTATTGGGCGCGGCCAGGACCGGATTTGTTGCCAGTATGGCTTTGATTTCTTCGAGTCCGGCCGTGGCGGCATCCGTCCACTCGAAGTGTTCGGTGCGCCGCAGGAGGCGATAAAGGGGCAATGCCTTTTCTCCTAAGCGGGAGATAAAGCGGCTTAGAGCTGCAACGCATCCGGTCAATTTTTGTATTTGCTTGAGGTCTTTTGGGATATCCAATTGCGACAGATCTCGGATCTTGGCTGGGTTTGCCTCAATTCCTCTACCGGATACAATGAAGCCCAAGAGCTTTCCGGCTGGCACGCCGAAAACGCATTTTTCTGGGTTGAGCATAATGTCATATGCTCGGAGATTGTCGAATGTGAGCCTCAAGTTGTCTACTAGAGTTTCGACATGTTTGGATTTGATGACCACGTCATCTACGTATGCTTCAACTGTTTTGCCGATCTGGTTGGCTAGACATGTCTGAATCATGCGCTGATATGTTGCGCCGGTGGTTTTGAGCCTGAAGGGCATCGTGTTGAAGCAGAATGGGCCGTATGGGGTGATGAATGCCGTTGCGGCTTGGTCTGACTCTGCCATCTTGATTTGGTGGTAGCCAGAGTATGCATCGAGGAAACACAATGAATCGTGTCCGGCAGTGGCGTCGATGATTTGATCAATTCGGGGGAGGGGGAAGGGATCCTTTGGGCAGGCTTTATTTAGGTCTTTGAAATCGACACATAGGCGCTGTTGACACCAGATTTTGGCACGGTCAAGAACTTAATTAATATGTCCTCAAATGAATAAGTGATCTACATAAAAAAGTTCCATGTTTTTGATATAAACATCTTTGAAGTTTGGGTCATCGCCATCCGATCTCATCTCGAAGGACGAAGTTGTGTTTGAAATACTGAGATTTTGTATTCAAAACACTATTCGGCTCATTACGCCCTCAAGACAGCCTCGTATGGAAAAATGATCTACACAGATTGTCTTCGTCTCGTCGAAACGATCGATTTCGATATGAAATCGTTCCAATCCGAGTCCATATGCAAAAGTTAGAGCCATTGGAATGTAGCCCTGCCAAGAGGCGAAGTATGGTGCGCCCCACCAAACGCCATGTCTGATGGGTAGCGCGAGGGGCGGGTGTTTTGCATCACAGTCCGTTTTTGCGTGAGCTATTTGACCCTCAAGATGACCTCTGATAAAATATCGTTCAACATGAAAGTTTTTCGTCTCATCGAAACGGTCAAGATTACTTTTGGACTCGTTTTCATCCGAGATCGTTTACTACCTAAAACATGACCTGCAAGGTGCAGCCAGGTTGTAAACCGAACCGTTTTGGAAAGTTTGATTCCGAGTTGGACCGAAACTAGGGTTTTGGACATGAATCCAAGCCTTTTTCTTGCACGGGAAGTCCAGCCGCCTCTTATGTACCTAAGGGGTGACGGCCGATTGAACAACAACACACAATCGCAAACACATCTACAACTTTTTTATCTACGTCTTGTCCCTCCCTCGTTCTTGCTCCCTCGTCCTTCGTTGTTCTTCGTGTTGGAGAGCTGCGGACCGCGAGGCTCTAGGGGCGGCTTGACCGACCTAGGGCAGCCCATAGCCGCTGCACTCCCCGACGGGGTCCCTCCCGGGAGTGTAGGGTTTCGGATCCTCAAAAGATCTCGCCGGTCGACTTGTGAATCGCGCTTCCGGTGAGACTCCTTCGACGTGAGCTGCGGTGCATCACCCCCGACGTCGAGGGTACACGTGAAGTGTTCATGTGCGAACACACTTTTTGGCGACTCCGCTGGGGAATCAAGATCAATCCTTATCATCCACCATGTCTGGTCTTCCCAAGCCATCTGAGGTAAACGCCGATAACATCATTAAGCCTAGTCTTGATGAGATATCGGCCGATCATCGCCAAGTCTATGAGGAGTACAAGAAGGCGCGCGAGGAGAAGGACTTGCAGGAGTTCCTTGCAAAGTTCAAGAAGGATCGCCAAGGCAACATCACTCCGATTGAAGAAATCAAGTTCCCTCCTCTTCAAGCCGAGCAGGTTAAACCCTCTATAAGTACTGCCTTTTCTCCTGAGCAGTGGGCTGAGATTGAAAGTCGTATTGCTGATGGTAACAATCTAGTCTATCAAACTTTCATAGAAAATACTAATGCTCAGAAGAATACATCTCAATCGTCTAGTGGTAATGATGGTGTAGCTGCTAGTGTGCAAAACCCTAATCTGGCTTTACCTATTGCATCGGCGCCTCCCGTGCCGATGGCTTATTATCCTACCCAAACAAATCAGATTGTGACTGCACCCATCAACCCTATTATAAGCATGCCGGGTTCGGTGGCAACACCGAACCAAACCCTACCTATAGCTACAACCACTCGACCACTACTAAATTATGGGTCGACATACATGCCACAATTCCTACCTACAGCTAGTAACCCTACTCCTCCTATGCCACTGCCACAAGCTTCATCGTCCACGATGGATGATGGTCTACCTAATCTTAGAGAGGAGATGGCTAAGATGCTTCGAGAGAATTTTGGAGTTGAGTTACCTCGGAATCGGATTTACCAAAAGCCGTACCCCGAGTACTTTGATGCCATCCAGTGCCCTCCAGGATATAAAATTCTAGATTTTGTTAAATTTAATGGAGAAGGCACAAAAACCACATGGGAGCATGTTAGTCAATATTTAGCACAATTGGGTGAGGCAGGCTCATTGAATGAATTGAAAGTGCGTTTATTTCCTTTATCATTAACTGGTACCGCATTTTCATGGTTTTCTTCTTTACCACATGGTTCCATTTGGGTTTGGTCACAGCTAGAGCAGAAGTTTCATGATCACTTTTATAGCAGCGACAATGAACTCAAGTTGTCACATCTAACATCGGTTAAACAGAAGCATGATGAATCAGTCTCCGATTACGTCAAGAGATTCAGAGAAACAAAAAACCGGTGTTTTAGTTTGGTGATAACCGAGAGAGACTTAGCAGACCAAGTGCTGAGTGGTTTGAGGACTCCCATTAGAGAAAAGCTAGAAGGGTATGAGTTCTTAAATATCAACCAAGTCTTACAAAGGGCTTTGGCTCAGGAAAGCCGAAGCAAAGACCTCAGAGAAGTGCATAGATACAAAACCAATCGTCCAAAGATGAATATGGTGGAATATGATAGTGATCACTCGGACGATGAGGGTGATGTTTTTGCTACTGAATTTGTTTGGTTGTCTAAGGCCAAACCCTTTACTTGCAATGATCTAAAACCGATACATAAGAATCGTGATGAAGAGATGAAGTTTACTTTTAACATTGCTAAGTGTGATAGAATATTTGATGCTTTGCTGCAGGCTAAGATTATTAGAATATCTCATACTTTACCGCCGTTTGAAGAGCTGAAACGGCGCGCTTATTGCAAGTATCATAATTCTTTTTCTCATGCTTCTAATGATTGCAATGTTTTTCGACGATAGATACAATCAGCCATTAATGACGGACAATTGAACTTTTCTGAGATGCAAGTTGATAGACAGCCCTTTCCAATGAATACCATGGGGTTGGAGGGGAAGAAACTACTCATTCGGCCGGAGGTTGCGGAATCTGCTAATAAAGCTAATGTCATTGTTGGTGAGGCCAGGAAAGACAAGGAGGGCGACAAGGTCTTGGGGAGACAGGTTGTGCTTGACAAGCAACCCGGTGGCAAGGAGATAATCAAAATCACCATCAAGAATCCTACACTCGGGGGGCAACCACAAGTGCAAGAGAACACTCATGTCAAATTTTTTAAGCCCAAGAGTCCAGAGGTTGGCAAGTGGAAGACGAATGAAGCTAAAGTGCAGCGCAAGAGAATCAAGCCAACTTTTGATATGCTGTTGTCCAAGTATGCCAATCAAGCGGCTGGTTCTAGCTCTAACCGTTCATCAAATTTGAAGCGCTCAAGATCACCTCCGAGGGAAGAATCTCATCATCACGCAAGGCCATATGGGTCATGGGCACCAGGACCATGGGTGGTGCCGCCCCCCTATGCGCCATACTACATGGGAGGCTTCAATGGGGGATGGGGGCAGCCCCCAATGGCCCCTTATGCTTTTCATCCAGGTTGGGCAGAACCAAGGAGGCCCGTTCATGAGAGGCTTTCTTATCCCACACGAGGCCGTTTGAACAATGGTGTCAATCGACCAATCCAAGATAATCAAAAAAGGGTCAACCGGCAAGTGTGGCGTGCCAAATCACCAAGTGCTGAAATTTCAGAGCCTAGCAAGCAAAAGGAGAAGAATGCTAGTGGTGAAACTATTATGATAGGTGTCGGTGTCAAAACCGGCAGATCTCGGGTAGGGGGTCCCGAACTGTGCGTCTAGGCGGATGGTAACAGGAGACAAGGGACACGATGTTTTACCCAAGTTCGGGCCCTCTTGATGGAGGTAAAACCCTACGTCCTGCTTGATTAATATTGATGATGTATGTTACAAGAGTAGATCTACCACGAGATCAAAGAGGCTAAACCCTAGAAGCTAGCCTATGGTATGATTGTTGTTTGTCCTACGGACTAAAGCCATCCGGTTTATATAGACACCGGAGAGGGCTAGGGTTACACAGAGTCGGTTACAATGGTAGGAGATCTACATATCCGTATCGCCAAGCTTGCCTTCCACGCCAAGGAAAGTCCCATCCGGACACGGGATGAAGTCTTCAATCTTGTATCTTCATAGTCTTGGAGTCCGGCCGATGATGATAGCTCGGCTATCCGGACACCCTCTAGTCTAGGACTCCCTCAGTAGCCCCCGAACCAGGCTTTAATGACGACAAGTCCGGCGCGTATGTTGTCTTTGGCGTTTGCAAGGCGGGTTCTCCTTCATGTTTCATGTGTTTGCTGGATAGTGTCCGGTTGCTTCATAAATGTTGCGCTCCTTGGCTTCTACGTCCAATAATGGCCTTCTTCCACGTGTCGTACAAATGCGAAAATCCAGGGTATTCTTACGTTTTACCCCCTAGCTGCGCGAATAAGCTGCCTATAAGAGAGGCGAAGATCCAGATCCAAATCACACCATCCTCCTTCCGCAAGTACTCATCGAGGCACATTTGACAAAAAACCCATTCCAACATGGACAGTCAACGCGGCTCCTCTTCTCACGCTCCCAGTCCTCAGCCAGGAGATTGGAGGAGATGCTCAGTCCCGCATAGCGAGTTAGTGACGCTCCAAGCAGAGGGATACCTTCCCCCGGCCTTTATGGTTCCGGTTCGAGCCAGACTGGCCACCTACAAGGGTGGGAAGCAGGCAGAGAGTGTCCCCAATCCCTCCAAAGGAGAGCGGGTATGCTTCGTCCCCTACTTAATAAGGGGACTCGGATTTCCCATACATCCGTTTCTTTGGGGGCTCCTGGAGTTTTATGGACTCCAACTTCACCACCTCACGCCCGCCTCCATTTTGCACATCGCGGGCTTTGTAGCTCTTTGCAAGCTATTCTTGGGCATCGAGCCCCATTTTGCACTGTGGAAGAGGCTGTTTTGCCTCGTACCCCGTTCTTACGAGGGGTCGATATATCAAGTGGGCGGAGCCGAAATATGGCGCATCTCCGGGACCGGATATTTATCCGGAACCCCGAAGAAGGCGTCCGAAGACTGGCCTTCGGAGTGGTTCTATATGGAAGACACCCCACTGCCGGATCCAGTCCGGATCGGCCTCCCGGAGTTTAGCAACGCTCCTCTGAAGAAACGCCTGAGTTGGCGCCCACGGAGCCCTCAACAGGAAGATGACAGGAGCGCCCACTATGTGATGGGCCGGATACGGTTACTAGCCCATTCCGGATTAACCATGATTGGAGTCATGGCCACATGCATTATGCGAGGCTCCAATATAGGGGCCACCCGATGTGGGATTTCAACGGGGAGAATGACGCCACCCATCATGGCCGCACGGGGCCGGGGTCGGCCGCCGATCTGGTGAAGATCCTATCCGGCTTGTACAAGGGGGATAAGGAGGACTTCCTCCGCACGAATCCATTTAATGGATTCTCCATGAATAACCCTCGGAGCTAGGTAAGCGGACGCTTATATATCTGATCCGTGCTTTCAAAGATAAGTGTCTTACTTTATGATTTCGATGCAGGAACTGCGCCGGGATGTGGAGGGCATAGAAAGACCAACTCCACAACCCGAGGATCCGGGAAGATCCCTTGATCCGGCCTCCGAAGAGGATCCGGACATAAAGGTGGATTTGATTGACTGGGTGTTCCACCAGCTCAGCATAGACAATGCTTTAGTCGCCATTACGGCTGACTACCCCGGTTTATGTCCGGCTTCCCAGGTGAGTACAACCGAAGTCCTGACACCGTTACTTTTTTAATGCTTATTCCTGACCACCGTGTACCAATGGTGCTTCACAGGAGGTGCCTTTACAGCGGGAAGCCGAGCCCGCGGCGACTAACCAAACGAGGTCAGTGCGGCCTAGCAGGCGGAAGAGGAGTGCGGCGCGAATCGAAACGCCACCGCAAAGGTATGGTGCACCATTGTCTTTTAAGGGAAAGACTCCTGGGAGGTATATTAATGCTCATGATTCTTCCAGGAGAAAGAGCGCTCTCCGGACTGAGTCCGGAGAGGGTGCCAACCAAGCCTCCGCCAACCAGGCTCGAACACCTGGTCCGGAGGGGGAGGCAAGCGCAAGGCGCGAGCCAGATGCTCCTCCAAAGGAGGATGCCGACAGGTTGTCCGCCACCAGATCTGAGGTGGAGAGTGCCATGAATCACAGGCGCCGTCGGACAGTTCTTCGTGACGCGTGTTTCTCCCCAGAGGAGTTGAATGCCTTTAATGCGGGAGACGCGCACCTCCGTGCTGCTCAAGATGGTTTAACCAGAGCCACGGAGCAGTATGTAAAAGACATACGTGTGAGGAATTTTAATAGTTATATATGCCAGTAGCCCCCAAGACGTAAAATAGTTAAACTAACTGATTTAAGGATCATTTGTAATGCAGGATCTTACCGAGAAGAATACCCACCTGTCCCAAGAGCTTCAAGAATGCAAGGCCCAACTTGAGGCCACACTAGCCGCTGCCGGGGGAGCCACAGAGACCCCCTCTGGTAATTCATATTTTGAAAAGAGAAGTAGTGTATGAAGTACGGCGTGTGTGTATAGTCTGACAATAATATTGCAGAGGGTGTCGGACTAGATCCGGACAAGCAACAGCTGCTGCGCCAGTTGAAGGCCGGCGAGAGGGTGCTTATGAGGGTGCAGCAGGAGAGGAACAAACTCCAAGATGCCAACACCCAGCTGGGCGAAGAACTAAAAGATGTTCAGGTCCAGCTGTCTAACTCCGTATACGAGAGTCGGCGGCTTCGTCGCGGCATTTATAGTAAGTGCTTGAGCAAACTCTTTTGAAAAGAAGAGTTCGGCGAGGAAGTCGATTGACAGAAATGTGTCTGTAGGTGTGCTCACGGGTCGTCCGGCTGAGGAAATGCCTGGTTCCACGGGAGATCCTCTTCCCGAGCTGCTGCAACTACACGAACGTGTTCGGCAGCCGATGAGCGGCATCGTTCAGGCCTTATGGCCTTCCGTCTCCTTACCTGAGGGCCTTGGAGGGCTTGCTGAGAAGCTTTAGGGAGTACGGCGACGTCTCCGTCTGTGGAAGATATCGGCCTGCCGTCAAGCCGCCAGGGAGGCCTGGGCCATGGTGAAGAAGCGGTACCCGAAGGCTGACCCAAACCACATGGCCGAGGTCGGACCTGTGGGGCCTGATGGGAAGGAGATCCCTGTGAGCTTGATGTACGGCCAAGTAGAGTTGGCCGCGAAATATTCCCAACAGGACTGTAAATTAGACAGCCTGTTAGATGGGATTGAAGAGGAGTACAATCAGTCAGCTTGACGATGTAATTTTAAAATGACATATAGAATGCCTTCTAGCCGGATTGTAGATCGTTTGTCTTTGCGGACCTTTTCGCTTCAACCTTGGGACCCAACAGTCCGGAGTGTGTCTGAATACCCTTACGGTCATAAAAGAACCGGGGCGTGCATGGAGACAAGGCGTAGGGGTCATAATTGCTTTATCAGACAAGTGCCCAACTAGCTATGTTATATTACATGGTTAGTAAGAAACATCTTCCAGGGAGAATAGTTCCGTTAAGGGTTCCTTTCCCTGGGAGGCATGCCCTAAAGTGCATGTCCGGACTGCGAAAATAGCAGAAAAAACATCTGGGGGCAGATAAATAAGTAAGTAATAAATCATCTTTCAGGTCACCGACCGAATATTCCCTTAAGAATGCTAGCCTTCGGCTTCACCCAGTCTGAGGTACACATCCGGCTGACCCGGCAGTAACAATCGCAGAGGTGCTCCCTTTACCTCCTAGCCGAACAATCAGGAACGTAGGGGTAAGCACAGGAGCCAGGCAACCCGGCTTGGCCAAAACTTAAGTCATATCGATGCATATAATGGTGATCAAAAGGTACATGCGGAAGTATGACACATGTGTTGGGCATGAAGCCCATAGAAATAAGCTTCTGTTAAAGAAGCCCCCCGGTATAACGAGTGCGAGTAGCACATCGAGTAAGTGCGAACAAAGCGCAGATCAGCCCTCAAGGGGTTTGTACTGAAAGAGGGAGGAAAAAGGAGGGAAAACAAAGATAGCGAAAAAAAATGAAAGGTGGACGGAGGAAGGAGACGAACCCTGAGTCCGGCGCTAGGCGTAAAATCTTCGGAGACGGGCTGCGTTCCATGGGTTTGGCTCGAGTCGGTTGTCAGATGTGTTGCGTAGATGGTATGCACCACCAGTAAGGACTTGGTTGATGATGAAGGGACCTTCCCATTTGGGCTTAAGTTTGTCCTTTTTCTTGTCCGGCAGGCGTAGAACTAACTCGCCAACATTGTAAGTTTTGGCCCGTACTTCTCTGCTTTGATATCTTTGAGCCTGCTGTTGATAGAATGCGGAACGGGATTTTGCCACGTCGCGCTCCTCCTCCAAAGCGTCCAAACTGTCCTGCCGATCCAACTCGGCTTCCCTTTCCTCGTACATGCACACGCGAGGTGAGTCATGAATTATATCGCATGGCAAAACTGCCTCAGCGCCATATACCATAAAAAATGGTGTGAATCCGGTTGTGCGGTTTGGCGTGGTCCGCAGCCCCCAGAGTACGGAGTCGAGCTCCTCTACCTAGTGCGTGTTAGATTCCGTGAGGGACCACACTAATCTGGGTTTGATGCCGCTCATGGTTAGACCATTTTCCCGTTCCACTTGACCGTTAGTTTGAGGGTGGTAGACTGAAGCGTAGTCGAGCTTGATGCCCATGTTTTTGCACCAGAGTTTAACCTCGTCGGCCGTGAAATTCGAGCCGTTATCAGTGATGATGCTGTGGGGGACGCCAAAATGGTGTACTACCCCGGATATGAAGTCTATCACAGGTCCGGATTCTGCCGTCTTAACCGGCTTGGCCTCTATCCATTTGGTGAATTTGTCCACCATGACCAATAAGTATTTGTGCTTGTGGGTTCCCCCTTTAAGGGGTCCAACCATGTCAAGCCCCCAGACCGCGAACGGCCAAGTGATGGGTATAGTTTTGAGGGAGGTGGGTGGCATGTGGCTCTGATTAGCAAAGAGCTGGCAACCGACGCATCGTTGGACTAAGTCCTGAGCATCTGCCCGGGCGGTCGGCCAATAAAATCCTATACGGAAGGCCTTGCCTACAAGGTCCCGGGCGGCGGCGTGGTGCCCACCGAGTCCGGCGTGAATTTCAGCCAGGAGATTTCGCCCTTCCTCTTCGGAGATACACCTTTGAAGGACTCCGGTTGTGCTTTTCTTATAAAGTTCTCCCTAATGGACCTTGTAGGCTTTAGATCGCCGAACTATGCAGTGGGCCTCATTTTGGTCTTCAGGAAGTTCCTGCCTGATTAAGTAGGCTAGGAATGGTTCCGTCCACGGGGCAATTGCTGCCAGTATTTCATGGGCTGAATCTATTATTTCATTGGCTGAGCCACCGATTGTGTCAGAATGTTCTGTGTTAGCCGATGCAGTTGGTTCCGGATTATTATTTCCGGACTCCTCTTCCCATAATACGGATGGCTTAAAGAGCCACTCTTGGAAGATGTTTGGAGGGACAGCGTCGCGTTTTGCGCCGGTGCGAGCCAACACGTCTGCTGCCTGGTTATTATCCTGGGCTACATGGTGGAATTCGAGTCCTTCGAACCGGGCTGACATTTTTAGGACGACGTTACGGTAGGCTACCATTTTCGGATCCTTGGCGTCAAAGTCTCCATTTACTTGGGATATTGCGAGGTTTGAATCCCCGCGCACCTCTAGGCGTTGAATACCCATGGAGATTGCCATCCGGAGGCCATGTAGAAGGGCCTCGTAATCGGCTGCATTGTTGGAGTCCGTGTACATTATTTGAAGCATGTATTGGACTGTGTCTCCAGTTGGGGACGTCAAGACGACCCCAGCCCCCAAGCCAGCCAACATTTTGGAGCCATCGAAATGCATGATCCAATTGGATTATGCGCCGTACTCTTTAGGGAGTTCGGCTTCGGTCCATTCGGTGATGAAGTCAGCCAAAACTTGCGATTTTATAGCTCGCCGTGGTTTGTAGGTTATGTCAAATGGTAAGAGCTCAATGGCCCATTTTGCAATCCTGCCCGTCGCGTCGCGATTGTTTATAATATCGTTGAGAGGTACTTCGGAGGCCACCATTATGGAACACTCTTGAAACTAGTGTCGCAGCTTCCGGGATGCCATGAACACCGCATACGCTATCTTTTGATAATGTGGGTAACGGGACTTGCATGGAGTTAAGACAGTGGATACGTAGTACACTGGTTCTTGAAGAGGGAATTTGTGCCCTTCTGTTTCTCGTTCGATGACGAGTGCGGTGCTGACAACTTGATGTGTTGCCACGATGTACATGGGTTCGCCCAGGTTGGGCGCGGCCAGGACCGGATTTGTTACCAATACGGTCTTAATTTCTTCAAGTCCGGCCGCGGCAGCATCCGTCCATTCGAAGTGTTCGGTGCGCCGGAGGAGGCGATAGAGGGGCAGTGCCTTTTCTCCCAAACGGGAGATGAAGCGGCTTAGAGCCGCCACGCATCCAGTTAGTTTTTGTATTTGCTTGAGGTCTTTTGGGATATCCAATTGTGACAGAGCTCGGATCTTGGCTGGGTTTGCTTCAATTCCTCTACCGGATACAATGAAGCCCAAGAGCTTTCCGGCTGGTACGCCGAAAACACATTTTTCCGGGTTGAGCTTAATGTCATATGCTCGGAGGTTGTCGAATGTCACCCTCAAGTCGTCTACTAGAGTTTCGACGTGTTTGGTCTTGACAACCACATCGTCTATGTATGCCTCTACCGTCTTGCCTATCTGGGTAGCCAGACATGTCTGAATCATGCGCTGATATGTTGCGGCAGCGTTTTTGGGTCCGAAGGGCATTGTGTTGAAGCAGAATGGTCCGTATGGAGTAATGAATTCCGTTGAGGCCTGGTCTTTTTCCGCCATCTTGATTTGATGGTATCCGGAGTATGCGTCGAGAAAGCACAATGAATCGTGCCCTGCGGTAGCATCGATGATTTGGTCGATGCGAGGGAGAGGGAAAGGGTTCTTTGGACAGGCCTTGTTAAGGTCTTTGAAATCGACACAAAGGCGCCAGGATTTGTCCTTTTTGGGTACCATTACCAGGTTGGCTAGCCAGTCCGGATGTTTTATATCTCTGATGAATCCGGCTTCTAAGAGCTTGGCTAGCTCCTCTCCCATTGCCTGTCTTTTGGGTTCGGAAAATCGCCGAAGAGCCTGTTTGACTGGCTTAAATCCTTTTAGGATGTTTAGGCTGTGCTCTGCGAGCCTGCATGGGATTCCTGGCATGTCTGAAGGGTGCCAGGCGAAAATGTCCCAATTTTCCCGAAGGAATTCTCGTAGTGCGGCTTCTACATGAGGATTTAATTGTGCCCCAATGGAGGCCGTCTTTGTGGGGTCCGTTGGATGGACCTGGAATTTGACTAGTTCGTCTGCTGGTTTAAAAGAGGTGGACTTAGACCTCTTATCGAGTATCACATCGTCCCTATCCACCGTGGAGCGCAGCGCAGTGAGTTCTTCTGCCGCTAGGGCTTCGGATAATGCCTCTAGGGCCAGTGCGGCTGTCTTATTTTCAGTGCGGAGTGCTATATCTGGATCACTGACAAGAGTGATTATTCCATTGGGCCCGGGCATTTTGAGCTTCATGTACCCATAATGGGGAATAGCTTGGAAGATTGTGAATGCCTCTCGCCCTAACAAAGCGTGATATCCGCTGCCGAATGGGACCACTTGGAACGTGACCTCTTCGGACCTGTAGTTGTCTGGCGAGCCGAACACTACGTCTAGTGTGATTTTTCCTGTGCAGCGTACTTCTCGACTATGGATTATTCCCCTGAAGGTTGTGCTGCTTCGCTCAATGCGGCTCCAGTCAATTTCCATTTTTTTGAAGGGTTTCCTCGTAGATGAGTTTTAATCTGCTGCCGCCATCCATGAGTACCTTGGTAAGACGAAAGCCGTCTACTATCGGACTCAGGACCAATGCGGCTGGTGCTCGAGCTGTTCGGAATTTAGGCTCATCGCTGGCATTGAAGGTGATGGCCGTATCGCTCCATGGATTTGTTGTTGCTACTTGGTAGACTTCGGCGAGGCTGCGGATTGTTCGCTTCCGCATGTTATTTGAT
Source organism: Triticum aestivum (assembly GCF_018294505.1). NCBI lineage: Eukaryota > Viridiplantae > Streptophyta > Magnoliopsida > Poales > Poaceae > Triticum > Triticum aestivum. Next base: position 468,441,485 of record NC_057807.1, on the reverse strand, counting down.
GCGAAAGTCTCGAAGACTGTTAATACCATACTGGTACTGCTGGGCTGGTTGCCCGGGGCTAGAGAGCCTTCGCCACTTCTGGCCACCTGCCGTAGTATCCAACATGCTCGAAGCCTATGTGTTGGAGTGGCGCCCTCCGTACTGTGGATTTTGCAGGGTCCGTTGAGTCATCCCTCCAGTACGGTTCCGTGCCCTTTAGGGGGTTTTTGGTTTTTGGTTTTTAACCCAGGTGCTTGAGTATAACACACCCTTTTATTTCGGACTGGGGTTGTATTCAGGGCCGGATTGTCCCAAATCCTGGTTTTGGTTTTCCAGGCGCTCTCCATCGCACAGTATTTTTGTACAATGGTCGCTAGGTCGGCGAAGCGTGTAACTTCGCGACGACTTATGGCGTTCATGATTCCCTTGTCCGTGCAATTGTTGCAGAAAATTGAAATTGCGCTTTCTTCATGGCAGTCCTTTATCCTGTTCATAACCAGGAGGAATCTGGCCCAGTAATGATGTACTGTTTCATCGGGCTCTTGCCGTATTTGAGATAGGTCGGTTATGTTTGGGTGGGCGGGTGGAATTAAGTTCGGAACCCCACCCGATCTGAGGCTCAAAGGCCAAGAAGTTTCCGGATTTGGAAGCTTGGTTTGTTGGATGTCTTCCGACAAATCTGGTCCGATGCCTGACTTTAGGTTCAGTATTTGATTGTCGTCCGTCCCTCCGCGGGAATCCGGCATGGAGGGATCGGGAATCCGGACATAGCTGGTTTTTAACATAGAAGAAGAGTCGCCGCATTGTTCCTCTACCACAACAACGTGGTGGGTAGCCTGGGGAGAGTTAATTTCTCTCAGATCGGTTTTAAGACCAATCTGATCGTAGTCTGTAGCGACTCCCAGAGCGGCGATGCGATCCAAGAGCTCGTTTACGGAGGAGAGCTCAATCGGATCTAGTTGCTCGGCGAATTCCGAGCTGACATGAAGATCGCTTTTGATGACTTGGGAGGTCATCGTCGGGGCGGTGGCCGAACAGGCGGTCATAAGAAACCCACCTAGCTGGATAGTTTGGCCGGCGGCCAAAGCTCCCTTGACGACGGCGCCGTCTTTAAAGACGGGAAAAGGCATCCTTCCTGATTGCGACGACACAGAGGAACTCTCAATGAAAGCACCAATGTCGGTGTCAAAACCGACGGATCTCGAGTAGGGGGTCCCGAACTGTGTGTCTAGGCGGATGGTAACAGGAGACAAGGGACATGATGTTTTACCCAGGTTCGGGCCCTCTTGATGGAGGTAAAACCCTACGTCCTGCTTGATTAATATTGATGATGTCTGTTACAAGAGTAGATCTACCACGAGATCAAAGAGGCTAAACCCTAGAAGCTAGCCTATGGTATGATTGTTGTTCGTCCTACGGACTAAAGCCATCCGGTTTATATAGACACCGGAGAGGGCTAGGGTTACACAGAGTCGGTTACAATGGTAGGAGATCTACATATCTGTATCGCCAAGCTTGCCTTCCACGCCAAGGAAAGTCCCATCCGGACACGGGACAAAGTCTTCAATCTTGTATCTTCATAGTCTTGCAGTCCAGCCGATGATGATAGTTCGGCTATCCGGACACCCCCTAGTCCAGGACTCCCTCAATAGGCACTAAAGAATTAATAATCAAAGAGCCGATTATTGTTGATAATCCGGCTGCGGTCCAGCAAGGCCCCATGGCTAATGATCATGAAGCTAGCATAAGCAAGGCCTAGCCGAGGGATCCAAAATATACTCAACCTAAGTGGTGTCCTTCCGGTCTGACCAAGGCACAAAAAGGAGATTGCAGCGCATGAGGAGTCATGAGAAGGAGGAACAAGAAGCAGAAAAGCTAAGGGATAAATTATTCAATGAAAGCCGTCCCATGGTACCCCCAAAACAAGTGTGGAGACCAAAGCAAAAGGAAAACATTGCAGCTTCTGCATTGATCATAGCAACACCTACACCACCAACGGAGGACGATGAGGCCACTATTACATTGTCCACTTTGCCTACTACTTCCTCTCCCCTTGAAGACATTTTGGAGTCAGTGGACATGCTTGCGGAAGGAGATGAAATGCTTGATTATGAGTCTACACCGGTTCATGAAGGTATGGATATTAATATGGTGTATTACTTACCCGCTGAATTTCGTGCTATAGATGAAGAAGGGGAAGTAGCTCAGCTAGATTTTGGTCCTAAAAATGCTATATTCGAGAAGGCAAAAGAGCCGGTGACGCACTTGAAGCCATTGTTCCTTAAAGGTCATATTAATGGATCGCCGGTTGCTAGAATGCTTGTCGATGGTGGTGCTGTGGTGAATCTTATGCCATATTCGGTCTTCAAAAAATTGGGGCTGCGTGATGAAGAGTTAATTAAGACCAACATGGTGCTTAATGGATTTGAAGGCAAAGAGAAAACTAAAGCCAAAGGTGTGATGTATGTGGAGCTTACGGTGGGAAGCAAAACTTTGGCTACCGCATTCTTTGTCGCCGAGGTGCAAGGTAACTACAATGTGATATTAGGCCGCGATTGGGTTCATGCGAACCAATGCGTGCCATCTACTATGCACCAGTTTTTGATTCAATGGGTTGATGATGAAGTAGAAGTCATTCATGCGGATAATTCGGCTTGTGTTGCTTTGGCCGATGCATCGGTGGATTGGCAACATCCCAATGCTACTTGCTTGACGGGGCACGATTTATCAGAATATGATTTTCTTAGCGCCACAAAAAGTGGTTTCGTGCCCGTTTCTCTAAAGCCGGTTGGCGATAATCGGCTCCAAGTTATGATGTATTTAAATGGATCCTAACTGAGAGTGGTTACAAAAGCGTCTTGTAGAATATCGGTCCAATAAGAACGACATGTATGAGTCCATAGAAGAGTTAGATGATATGGATAAGTTAGGACAAGGTTTTACATCGGCCAATCCATTAGAAGAGATAGATATAGGAGATGGTTCAATTCCTAGGCCGACATCTGTAAACGAAAATTTAAGAGCCGATCATAAGGCTAAGTTGATCGAGCTACTGAAAGAATATGTTTGTTGCTTTGCATGGGAATACCATGAGATGCCGGGTTTAAGCCAAGAGCTAGTGGAGCATCGTTTACCTATAAAGGCCGGTTTTAGACCATAGAAGCAATCAGCCAGAAAGTTTAATCCAAAAACGTATGACCGGATCAAGGAAGAAATCGGTCGTTTGCTTAAAGCTAATTTTATTAGACCTTGCAGGTATGCCGAGTGGATTTCTAACATTGTACCAGTAGAGAAGAAAGGCTCTGGCAAGTTGAGCGTGTGCATTGATTTCAGAGATTTGAATAGAGCTACACCTAAAGATGAGTATCCCATGCCGATAGCCGATATGCTTATTAATGATGCTTCTGGACATAAGGTCATTAGCTTTCTTGATGGTAATGCGGGGTATAACCAAATTTTTATCACCGAAGAGGACATGTCTAAAACGGCTTTTCGATGTCCTGGTTTTCTTGGTTTATTTGAGTGGACAGTGATGACCTTTGGATTAAAAAATGGCGGTGCCACGTATCAAAGGGTTATGAATTTAATTTTTCATGATTTACTTGGTGTTATACTTGAGGTTTATATTGATGATACTGTTGTCAAATTGGATGCTTTCGAATCTCACTTAGCTGATTTGCGTTTGGCTTTTGAAAGAATGAAGAAATATGGGCTGAAAATGAATCCTTTGAAGTGTGCCTTTGGTGTATCGGCTGGGAAGTTTCTGGGTTTCATTATTCATGAAGATGGCGTGGAAATTGATCCCAAAAAGATAGAAGCTATACAGAAAGTAGAGACTCCAACATGCAAGAGAGATATGCAAAAATTCCTTGGAAAGGTCAATTATTTGAGGAGGTTCATAGCTAATCTATCAGGGAAGGTTGATGCATTTACTCCTATCCTTCGGTTAAAGAATGATGTTGATTTTACTTGGGGAGCAAAACAGCAAGAGGCATTTGATATGATTAAGAAATATTTGTGCACTCCTCCAGTTATGAAAGCGCCCAGGCACAGGGAGCCATTTAGACTTTACGTTGCAGCGGAGGAAGGTGTTATTGGTGCTGTTTTGACTCAAGAGACCGAAGGAAAGGAGCATGCTATTACTTATTTGAGCCGACGGTTGTTGGATGCTGAGACAAGGTATACATTTGTTGAGATATTATGCTTATGCTTATATTATGCTTGCACAAAATTGAGACATTATCTAGTGCCTAGTACTTGCATTATAGCTTGTCAAACTGATGTCATCAAATACATGTTGCATAGGCCAATTCTTAGTGGTAGAATTGGCAAGTGGGCTTATGCTTTAATTGAATATGATTTGGCTTATGAATATCTGAAATCCATGAAAGGCCAAATTGTTGCTAATTTTATTGTTGAGCATCGGATTGATGACAAGCATGATATTGATATAAACCTTGTCTCATTAGTACCATGGAGATTATATTTTGATGGTTCAGTTTGTAGCAATGGCCAAGGTGTTGGTATTGTTTATATATCTCCTCATGGTGCTGTTTTTGAAGCCTCATGCCGCTTAGAATACTTTTGCACAAATGATCAAGCCGAATATGAAGCATTGTTATTCGGCTTAGAGATGTTGTTTGCCATAGGTGCTACACATATTGACGCTTTTGGTGATTCGTTATTAGTAGTGCAACAAATATCCAAAGTCTTTCAATGTTTTGACGAATCACTTAATGTTTATCTTGATAAATGTCTAGATATAATTTCTAATTTGGATTATTTTAGCATTGCTCATATATCTAGACATGACAATTGGAGAGCAAATGAGTTGGCACAACAAGCATCCGGCTATGATGTTGATCGTGGCATGTTTCATATTTCTCAAAGGCCAATGTCTAGTCTTGTCAACATAGGGGAGGCCGAACCGAAGCCCACCGTTTCGGCCACTAATGAAATATTTAATGTAGGAGAAAATGAAGACTGGAGGAAACCCATTATTGATTATTTGTGTGATCCTACTAAAAGGGTGGACAGGACTGTTCGGCGTATGGTTTTCAAATACACAATGAGAGATGATGGTCTCTATCGCCAAATGGTTGATGATGTTCTTTTAAAGTGCTTGGACGAGGACCAAGCGAGAGTTGCTATGGGAGAGGTCCATGAAGGTATTTGTGGCACTCATCAGTCGGCTCCCAAGATGAAATGGTTATTACGACGTGCTGGGTTTTATTGGCCGGCGATGGTTAATGATTGCTTCCGGTACAATAAAGGATGTGAAGCTTGTCAAAAGTTTGGTGATATTCAGTTAGCTCCCGCTGCTATGTTACATCCTATTATCAAGCCGTGGCCTTTTAGAGGTTGGCGATTGTACTTTATTGGAGAGATTCATCCTTCTTCTTCAAAGGGGCATCGGTTCGTGTTGGTGGCAACTGATTATTTCACTAAATGGTCTGAAGCAATGCCACTAAAAAATATGACGCATACAGAGGTAATTCAATTCCTAACTGAGCATATTATTCATAGATTCGGCATACCGCAAACATTAACTACGGACCAAGGTTCATCCTTTATGTCACATCAAGTCAGAGAATTTGCCGAATCATATAAGGTAAAGTTGCTCAATTCCTCTCCATATTGTGCCCAAGCCAATGGACAAGCTGAGTCTAGTAATAAAATATTAATCAAGCTCATCAAGAAGAAGATTGAGGATAATCCAAGGAGATGGCATGAGCTACTGTCTGAAGCTTTGTGGGCACACAGAATCTCAAGGCATGGTGCTACAAAGGTAACTCCGTATGAGGTCGTATATGGTCAAGAGGCCGTTTTACCAGTGGTAGTGAATTTGAATGCTTTGAGAATAGCCAAACAAAATGATTTATCGGCGGTGGACTTCTATAACTTGATGATGGACAATATTGACGAAGTCGCCGATAAACGTTTGTCTGCTTTGAATGCCATAGAGAGAGATAAGTTGAGGGTGGCAAGAGCTTACAATAAGAAGGTCAAGTTGAAGAATTTTCAAGTTGGCGATCTTGTGTGGAAGGTGATTCTACCAATTGGTTCAAAAGATAGAAAATTCGGGAAGTGGTCTCCAAGTTGGGAAGGTCCTTTTAAGATTACAAGAGTGGTTCCCGGAAACTCATATTTGGTGGAATCTGTACAAGGCATATTATTACCTCAAGCTCTCAATGGCAAATATTTAAAGAAATATCACCCAAGTGTGTGGCAAGAAGCCTAGATAGGCAATGGCCAATATATCACTATCGTCCTAAGAAAGACATGGCCGATAAATAACTATCGCCCTTAGCATAAACATGGCTGATATATAATTATCGCCCTGAGGAACTGTAAATGGCCAATGGAGTGTTGACATCGTCCTTAGAACAAACATGGTACAGGTTATTTTTCGGCACGCTAGCTTTGCCGAAAAACAGGGGGGCATGTGTTGACACCAGATTTTGGCACGGTCAAGAACTTAATTAATATGTCCTCAAATGAAGAAGTGATCTACATAAAAAAGTTCCATGTTTTTGATATAAACATCTTTGAAGTTTGGGTCATCGCCATCCGATCTCATCTCGAAGGCCGAAGTTGTGTTTGAAATACTGAGATTTTGTATTCAAAACACTATTCGGCTCATTATGCCCTCAAGACAGCCTCGTATGGAAAAATTATCTACACGGATTGTCTTCGTCTCGTTGAAACGATCGATTTAGATATAAAAATCGTTCCAATCCAAGTTTGTATGCAAAAGTTAGAGCCATCAGAATATAGCCCTGCCAGGAGGCGAAGTATGGCGCGCCCCACCTGACGCCATGTCTGATGGGTAGCGCGAGGGGCCGGTGTTTTGCGTCACAGTCCACTTTGCGCGAGCTATTTGACCCTCAAGATGACCTCTGATAAAAAATCGTTCAACATGAAAGTTTTTCGTCTTGTTGAAACGGTCAAGATTGCTTTTGGACTCGTTTTCATCCGAGATCGTTTACTGCCTCAAACATGACCCACAAGGTGCAGCCAGGTTGTAAACCGAACCGTTTTGGAAAGTTTGATTCCGAGTTGGACCCAAACTAGGGTTTTGGACGTGAATCCAAGCCTTTTTCTTGCACGGGAAGTCCAGCCGCCTCTTATATACCTAAGGGGTGACGGCCGATTGAACAACAACACACAATCGCAAACACATCTACAGCTTTTTCATCTACGTCTTGTCCCTCCCTCGTTCTTGCTCCCTCGTCCTTCGTTGTTCTTCGTGTTGGAGAGCTGCGGACCGCAAGGCTCTAGGGGCGGCTTGACTGACCTAGGGCAGCCCATAGCCGCTGCACTCCCCGACGGGGTCCCTCTCGGGAGTGTAGGGTTTCGGGTCCTCAAAAGCTCTCGCCGGTCGACTTGCGAATCGCGCTTCCGGTGAGACTCCTTCGACGTGAGCTGCGGTGCATCACCCCCGACGTCGAGGGTACACATGACGTGTTCATGTGCGAACAGGCGCTAGGATTTGTCCTTCTTTGGTACCATCACCAGGTTTGCTAGCCAGTCCGGATGTTTTATATCTCTGATGAATCCAGCTTCCAGTAATTTGTCTAGCTCCTCTCCCATGGCTTGTCTCTTGGGTTCGGAGAAACGCCGAAGAGTCTGCTTAACAGGTTTGAACTCTTTTAGGATATTCAGGCTGTGCTCGGCCAGCCTGCGCGAGATTCCTGGCATGTCTGAAGGGTGCTAGGCAAAAATGTCCCAATTTTCTCATAAGAATTCTTTGAGTGCGGCGTCATCAGGTTTAGTTGTGCCCCGATGGAGGCCGTTTTTGTGGCGTCCGTTGGATGGACTTGGAACTTGACTATTTCGTCTGCTGGCTTGAAGGAGGTGGACTTGGATCTTTTGTCGAGTATCACGTCGTCCCTGTCCACCTTGGAGCGCAACACAGTTAGTTCCTCGGCCGCCAGGGCTTCGGATAATGCCTCAAGGCCAGTGTGGCCGTCTTGTTTTCGGCGCGGAGCGCTGTGTCGGGATCACTAGCAAGAGTGATGATTCCGTTGGGTCCGGGCATTTTGAGCTTCATGTACCCGTAATGGGGTATAGCTTGAAAAATTGTGAATGCTTCTCGCCCTAACAGGGCGTGGTATCCGCTGCTGAACGGGGCCACTTGAAATGTGACCTCCTCGGATCTATAGTTATCCGGCATGCCGAATACTACGTCCAGTGTGATTTTCCCTGAACAGCATGCTTCTCGGCTGGGGATTATTCCTCTAAAGGTTGTGTTGCTTCGCTCAATGCGGCTCCAGTCTATTTCCATTTTTCGCAGTGTTTCCTCATAGATGAGGTTCAATCCGCTGCCGCCGTCCATGAGTACCTTTGTAAGCCGGAAGCCGTCCACTATCGGACTGAGGACCAATGTGGCTGGTGCTCGGGCTGTCCGGAATTTAGGTTCGACACTGGCATTAAAAGTAATAGCCGTGTCACTCCATGGGTTTATTGTGGCTACTTGGTAGACTTCGGTGAGGTTGCGGAGGGTTCGTTTCCTCGCATTGTTTGATGCGAAGGTCTCGAAGACTGTCAACACCGTACTGGCGTTTCTGGGGTGGTGTTCTTCGGATTTTGGAGTTAGAAGCTCCTCGCCACTTCTGGCCACCTGCCAGAGTATCCAACATGCTCTAAGGCTGTGAGTTGGTATGACCTCCCCTGAACTATGAATTTTACAGGGTCCATTAAGCCATTCCTCCAGTACGGTCCCATACCCTGTAGATGGTTCTTGTTTTTTGATGTTTGGCTCACGTGCCTGGCGATAATGCGCCCTTTTGTTTCGGACTCGTGTTGAGTTCAGGGCCGGATTGTCCCAGAATTTATTTTCGGTTTTCCGAACGCTTTCTGTCGCACAGTACTTTTGTCCTATGGATGTCAAGTCGGCGAAGCGTGTAATTTCGCGGCGACTTATGGCGTTGAGGATTCCGATGTCCGTGCAGTTGTTACAGAAGAATGAAATTGCTTCTTCCTCACGGCAGTCCCTTATCCTGTTCATAACCAGGAGGAATCTGGCCCAATAATGGTGTACTGTTTCCCCGGGCGCTTGCCATATTTGGGATAAATCCCGTATAGTTGGGTGGGCGGGTGGATTTAAATCCGGAACCCTGCCCGTTAAAAGATTCAGGGGCCAAGAAGTTTCCGAATTCGGAAGCTTGTTTTCTTGGACATTATTCAATGAATCAGGCCTGCTGCCTGACTTTAGGTTCAGGACTTGGGCAACATCCTCCCCTCCGCGGGTATCCGGCTTGGAGGGGTCGGGAATCTGGACACATCTGGTCCTTAGAGCAGGCGAAGATGCGCTGCATTGTTCTTCCACCACTTCAACGTGGTGGGTGACCTGGGGAGAGTTGATCTCTCTCTGGTCGGGTTTAATCCCGATCTGGCCGTGATCTGTAGCGACCCCTAGGGCGGCAATGCGATCCAGGAGCTCATTCATGGAAGAGAGCTCTGTCGGATCTAACTGCTCGTCGAATTCCGAGCTGATGTGAAGATTGCTTTCGATGGCCTGAGAGGTCATCGTCGGTGCGGCAGCCGAACAGGCGGTCATAAAGAACCTGCCTAGCCGGAGAGTTTGACCGACAGCCAAAGCTCCTTTAGCGACAGCGCCGTCTTTAAAGACGGGGTGCAGCATCCTTCCTGACGGTGACGGCACAGAGGAACTCTCAATGAAAGCACCAATGTCGGTGTCAAAACCAGCGGATCTCGGGTAGGGGGTCTCGAACTGTGCGTCTAGGCGGATGGTAACAGGAGACAAGGGACAAGATGTTTTTACCCAGGTTCGGGCCCTCTCGGTGGAGGTAAAACCCTACTCCTGCTTGATTAATATTGATGGTATAGGTATTGCAAGAGTTGATCTACCACGAGATGAGAGAGGCTAAACCCTAGAAGCTAGCCTATGGTATGATTATTGTTCGTCCTACGGACTAAAACTCTCCGGTTTATATAGACACCGGAGAGGGCTAGGGTTACACAGAGTCGGCTACAATGGGAGGAGATCTTCATATCGTATCGCCAAGCTTGCCTTCCACACCAAGGAAAGTCCCTATCCGGACACGGGACGAAGTCTTCAATCTTGTATCTTCATAGTCCGGGAGTCCGGCCAAAGGTCATAGTCCGGCCATCCGGACACCCCCTAATCCAGGACTCCCTCACTCGCACTACAACTAGGCTTGTCATTCGTTACTCTGCTCAAATCCGTGAGCGCGACGCGACGCCCTCGAGGAAAACGGAGTCGGCTGACCCCAACACCAAGAAGATGAGGCTCCCGCCAGCGGCGACGCATGTTGTAGATCCCGCACCCGGCGGTGCGGGGAGAAGCGGTGACCCCACCCCCACCAGATCCCAGGAACCCGTAGAATCTCGGGTGGACTGCATCAGTGATCTCCCGGACGCCGTCCTTGGGGAGATCATCTCACTTCTCCCCACCAAGGATTGCTGCCGCACCCAAGTCCTCTCAATTCGGTGGCGCCCTCTATGGCGTGACGTTCCCCTTAATCTCGACTGTCGTCAGCTATCTCTCTTCAATGATTTTGAAATCCCCAGAGCCATCATCTCCTCCCACCAGGGCTCCGTTCAAAGCCTCCGCATCCCGTCATGCTACCTGAGCAAGCATATCATGCCCTGCACGGTGGACGCCTGGCTGAAATCCCCTAAATTCATAGAACTACAGCTGCTTGAGTTCTACTATTCCCCTGGAAATCACATACCACATACCGAACGCCATGAACTTGTGACCTCAGCACCGATGTCCATCTCGTGATTTTCGCCCTCTCTCCACACTGCCACCTTTGCACTGTGCTACCTACCAGACAATCTGGTACTAAACCTTCGACTCCCATTTCTCAAGAAACTTTCACTTGTGCGGGTTCGTATATCGAAGGCCTCGTTGCACAACATCATCCACTCCAGTTGCCTTGTGCTGGAGTGCTTGGTGCTTGTTTTCACAGTTAGAATCGGTTGTTTCCAAATAAAGTCGCCTAACCTTGTAAGAATTGGAATTTCTTTTGACGGAAGGCAGCTCATCATCCAAGATGACCCTTCACTTCAAAGGTTGATCCTTGATTCTAGTTATTCACCGTTGCAAATAACCGTCCTCTCTGTGCCTAAACTGGAGACCTTGGGTGTAATACATGATCTCTGTGCTCATTTCAATATGGTGTTTGGCTCCACAGTTCTTCAGGTACTTTATATTATCATCTACACTTGTAACCATAAGCTGCATTTGAAATTTCTGTGCATAATTTATATATCATCTTGGAGTACACATTTTATACTAATATTATGTTCTCTGCTCAATGAAGAGTTTCTCCATGGATGGCCTATCAATGGTGCTGGATTCTGTCAAGATCTTATATATCCAAATGAATAGTTTTGATCTAAACAAGATTATTGGCTTGCTGCAATGCTTTCCATGTGTGGAGAAGTTGTATATAAAGGTGATAATTTCACGCACATTGGAAGCTCGCATATAGTGTACTAGAATTAACATTTCAGCTGTTGCTCTTTTGACACTCTTCTTTTAGACCTTAATTGTTTTCAATCATCATGTCTATTTAGGCAACAGGACGAGGTAAGAAAGTTATAACCAATCGGTGGATTTGTAAGCATCGGGATTTTCTCACTTCTCATGAGATTCGATTGAAGACAACAACGCTAGAACGATATTTAGCCAACCGTGCAACCACAAGATTTGTCACATTCTTCCTGCTGAATGCGAGGTTACTATTGTCCATCAGGCTTAAGTTTATCAGTAGCATAGTTTTGACGGATGGGTATGTCGAAGAGCAAAAAAAGGAGTTCCAGGTGGGCAAAAGAGCTTCGGAACGTGTCGGGCTTCTATTTACAACATATTGTGGTCATAATACAGTAAATTTTACGACCCAGGATGTTCATTCTATGGACCTGACCGATCCGTTTGACTGTGATTGCCGAAAACAGTGCTGGAGTTAGATGTTGTTGCCATTTTCAATCTGTTTTTTTGTAAACCTGATGAACAATTAACCCTCATGCTTTTGTACAATTTGTAAGCTGGAGTCAGATGTTCATGCCCTTTTCAACTCGGCTATGACTGTCATATTTTCTTTGAAACAAGGCAAATGGCTTGCCATTCATTTATTTAGAGTGAAATGTTGTAACAAATCCCAACCAAGGGAAATAACATCACTCTCGCCGGCTGCTTGAGCTCACTGTGCACTACAGAAGCCAAGTGATTAGCCCCCACCAGCACCCACAAACTTATTTCGAACTAGCACATCAAATGGGCTGTAAATTTTCATAGGAAAGGCTGCATGACCGTGACAAATTCGGATTCTGACATTTGGGACCCGCGAGGAAATAGCCTATCCAAGGTGGTGTCGACTTACTAGCCAGTCAACAAACGATTCTGCCTACCTGCCGTTGGATTGACATCCAACATCTCTCGTGTATCTTCTATATCTTGTCTTCTCCTTCCTCTAGCCGCCCAAACCAAACCACCCCGTCGGCTCCGCCTACTCCCGCCTCCCATGGCTGGCTGCGCCTCCGCTGCCCTACCGTATGTACCCTCCAACGTTGGCCAGTCCCTCCCTCTATTCCCCCACACGTCTTGTTATTCTCCGGCGATGTCAGCCCTAACACGCACCCGCGCCCGAACTAGTCAACCCTCGTACTCCCCTCCGCCTGCAACTGGACCGGCGCATCTTCAATGGATACTGTTCGTTCTGTCTGAGGCCTCGCCGTCATCCTCCGCCTTGCGGCCTTGGTTCGCTCACCATGCGCGGTGCGCCGCCCTCTTGCATTGTCAACATCGTCAACAACTGAGAGGAACAAGGAGATGATTGTACGTGGAGAGGATGATAGTAGGGACCCACCAGCGTCATGGCAGTACGCAAGCAAGTGCCTCTATAGTACAAGCCCAAAAATATGGTTCCTCCTAATGGTTGGACATCTGGGGCTCACGCCATTGTCAATGTAGTCAATAAACGAGAGAATTACACTACGAGCGGCTGACACCAGGGACCCAGCAAGTCGCGCAGTTTTTTTTGAGGAACAAGCAGTTGTTATTTATACTAGTTTTAGCGACAGATCAGGGTAACAACGGGGCTATGCGGGGGCTGTGGCCCGTCTAGCCAGGGTTTTATTTATGTTTACCACATCATGAGCCTAGTTGTGTTTTTTTTCTTGCTGAAAATGGCTAGCACAATTCTATTTTTTAAAGAAATACCCAAACAAGGCCTACTTGCTTTATCGGCCCTGCTGGGCTGCAAATCTTTCAAGACGAGGAGAGTTTCATTCGGTTTGCCCAGAAATGGGCTGTACATTTTTAAAACACATCAAACCGGGAATTAGTTTCAATTTTTTTTTTCATTACAAGATCTTAAATTCCATTGATTTTTATGCATGGACAATTATTTGGATTTTATATTTATATAAATTATTTTTCAAAATAGTTTGAATGTGAATCAATATTTCTAGATTAAAAACAGTTGACCGCACTGAAATATGCAAAATTTCGTATACTTTTTAACCGTGGCCACAATATGGGGTGTAATGCTAACAAAAAGAAGATGGGCTCCAAAAAAATTCTTCAGAATTAGCAAATGGGCTGTACATTATTAGAAATAATGGCAGATGGGCTGTATGCTGTTTTCCACAGATTTGAGGCTGACTTGTGCGCCTACTACAGGTTGACGCGTATGCTTTCATAAAAATAAGTTGACGCACACGCAACACCCTGTCAACTTAGTCAACACACGATAGCAATGACTATTGGATGTCCATCCAACGGTTGTCGCGCTTCTTCAATCTCTGCTCTTCATGCTCCAGCCGCTCAAACAAGCGCCGGCGGGACTGCCTGCTCCCTCGTCCCGCGGCAGGCTATGCTGCCGCGCAAGCCTCACGGCCCCATCGTACTCCCATCGCTGGCCTAGCCATCCCTCTACTCACCCACACATGCTGTTATTCTCCGGCGACGGCAGACGAACCAGTAAACCCTCGTACTCCTCCGCGTGGGAAACAACTGCCGAGTATTCCCTGGCTTCGTGTCGTTCCCTTCCTAGGCCTCGCCGCCGTCCACCGCCCTGGTGCTCTCGACACGACCTGGTCAACGTGGTCAATGAACGACATCCATCGGAAGTGGACTGTACGTGGAGAGTCTGACAGGGCAGAACTGCCTCTGCGCCGTATACCATAAAAAATGGTGTGAATCCGGTAGTGCAATTCGGCGTGGTCTGCAGCCCCCAGAGTACGGAGTCAAGCTCCTCTACCCAGTGCGTGTTTGATTCCTTGAGGGAGCGCACTAGTCTGGGTTTGATACCGCTCATAATAAGACCGTTGGGTCATTCAACTTGACCGTTAGTTTGTGGGTGATAGACTGAAGCGTAGTCGAGCTTGATGCCCATGTTTTTGCACCAGAGTTTAACTTCGTCGGCCGTAAAGTTTGTGCCGTTGTCAGTTATGATGCTGTGGGGGACGCCGTAACGGTTTACAACCCCGGATATGAAGTCTATCACCGGTCCGGATTCGGTCGTCTTTACAGGCTTGGCCTCTATCCATTTGGTGAATTTGTCCATCATAACCAGTAGATATTTTTTCTTGTGGGTTCCTCCTTTAAGGGGTCCAACCATGTCAAGCCCCCAGACCGCAAAAGGCCAGGTAATGGGGATGGTTTGTAGGGCGGTAGGCGGCATGTGGCTTTGATTAGCGAATAATTGGCAACCGACGCATCGCTTCACTAAATCCTGAGCGTCTGCCCAGGCCGTCGGCCAATAAAATCCGGTACGGAAGGCCTTGCTTATGAGGGCCCGGGCTGCAGCATGGTAGCCGCCGAGTCCGGCATGTATTTTAGCCAGAAGGGTTTGCCCTTCCTCTTCGGAGATACATCTTTGAAGGACTCCGGTTGTGCTTTTCTTATAAAGCTCTCCCTCGTGGACTTTGTAGGCTTTAGATCGCCGCACTATGCAGCGGGCCTCGTTTTGGTCCTCGGGAAGTTCCTGCCTAGTTAGTTAGGCTAGGAATGGTTCTGTCCACTGGGCAATGACTGCCATTATTGTGTGGGCTGACGGTGTTGCTTCGTTGGCAGAGCCACCAACTGTGTCAGAATGTTTGGTGAGGGGTAGTGTGGCTGTGTCCGAACTATTGTTTCCAGACTCTCCCTCCCATGTTACGGATGGCTTAAAAAGCCTTTCTAGGAAGATGTTGGGAGGGACGGCATCGTGCTTTGCACCGATGCGTGCCAGCACGTCTGTTGCCTGGTTGTTCTCCCGAGCTATATGATGAAATTCGAGCCCCTCAAACCGGGCTGACATCTTTAAGACGGCGTTGCGATAAGCTGCCATTTTCGGATCTTAGGCGTCAAGGTCTCCATTTATTTGGGATACTATGAGGTTTGAATCCCCACGGACCTCTAGGCACTGAATGCCCATGGAGACTGCCATCCGGAGACCATGTAGAAGGGCCTCGTATTCGGCTGCGTTGTTGGAGTCCGTGTACATTATCTGGAGTACGTATTGGACTGTATCTCCTGTAGGGGACGTCAGCACGACGCCAGCCCCCAGGCCAGCCAACATTTTCGAGCTGTCGAAGTGCATGATCTAGTTGGAATATGCGCCGTACTCTTTAGAGAGCTCGGCTTCGGTCCATTCGGCGATGAAGTCAGCCAAAACCTGCGATTTGATAGCTTGCCGTGGCTTGTAAGATATATCGAACGGGAGGAGCTCAATGGCCCAATTGGCAATCCGGCCCGTTGCGTCACGGTTGTTTATAATATCATTGAGAGGTACTTCGGATGCCACTGTTATTGAACACTCTTGGAAATAGTGTCGCAGCTTCCGGAATGCCATGAACACCGCGTATGCTATCTTTTGATAATGCGGGTACCGTGACTTGCATGGGGTTAGGACAGTGGACACATAGTAAACTGGTTTTTGGAGAGGGAACTTGTGTCCGTCCGTTTCTCGTTCGACGATGAGCACCACGCTTACAACTTGATGGGTTGCCACGATGTATAATAGCATTGATTCGCCCGTATTGGGCGCGGCCAGGACCGGATTTGTTGCCAGTATGGCTTTGATTTCTTCGAGTCCGGCCGTGGCGGCATCCGTCCACTCGAAGTGTTCGGTGCGCCGCAGGAGGCGATAAAGGGGCAATGCCTTTTCTCCTAAGCGGGAGATAAAGCGGCTTAGAGCTGCAACGCATCCGGTCAATTTTTGTATTTGCTTGAGGTCTTTTGGGATATCCAATTGCGACAGATCTCGGATCTTGGCTGGGTTTGCCTCAATTCCTCTACCGGATACAATGAAGCCCAAGAGCTTTCCGGCTGGCACGCCGAAAACGCATTTTTCTGGGTTGAGCATAATGTCATATGCTCGGAGATTGTCGAATGTGAGCCTCAAGTTGTCTACTAGAGTTTCGACATGTTTGGATTTGATGACCACGTCATCTACGTATGCTTCAACTGTTTTGCCGATCTGGTTGGCCAGACATGTCTGAATCATGCGCTGATATGTTGCGCCGGTGGTTTTGAGCCCGAAGGGCATCGTGTTGAAGCAGAATGGGCCGTATGGGGTGATGAATGCCGTTGCGGCTTGGTCTGACTCTGCCATCTTGATTTGGTGGTAGCCAGAGTATGCATCGAGGAAACACAATGAATCGTGTCCTGCAGTGGCGTCGATGATTTGATCAATTCGGGGGAGGGGGAAGGGATCCTTTGGGCAGGCTTTATTTAGGTCTTTGAAATCGACACATAGGCGCTGTTGACACCAGATTTTGGCACGGTCAAGAACTTAATTAATATGTCCTCAAATGAAGAAGTGATCTACATAAAAAAGTTCCATGTTTTTGATATAAACATCTTTGAAGTTTGGGTCATCGCCATCCGATCTCATCTCGAAGGCCGAAGTTGTGTTTGAAATACTGAGATTTTGTATTCAAAACACTATTCGGCTCATTACGCCCTCAAGACAGCCTCGTATGGAAAAATGATCTACACAGATTGTCTTCGTCTCGTCGAAACGATCGATTTCGATATAAAATCATTCCAATCCGAGTTCATATGCAAAAGTTAGAGCCATCGGAATGTAGCCCTGCCAAGAGGCGAAGTATGGTGCGCCCCACCAAACGCCATGTCTGATGGGTAGCGCGAGGGGCGGGTGTTTTGCATCACAGTCCGTTTTTGCGTGAGCTATTTGACCCTCAAGATGACCTGTGATAAAATATCGTTCAACATGAAAGTTTTTCGTCTCATCGAAACGGTCAAGATTGCTTTTGGACTCGTTTTCATCCGAGATCGTTTACTGCCTAAAACATGACCCGCAAGGTGCAGCCAGGTTGTAAACCGAACCGTTTTGGAAAGTTTGATTCCGAGTTGGACCCAAACTAGGGTTTTGGACATGAATCCAAGCCTTTTTCTTGCACGGGAAGTCCAGCCGCCTCTTATGTACCTAAGGGGTGACGGCCGATTGAACAACAACACACAATCGCAAACACATCTACAACTTTTTTATCTACGTCTTGTCCCTCCCTCGTTCTTGCTCCCTCGTCCTTCGTTGTTCCTCGTGTTGGAGAGCTACGGACCGCGAGGCTCTAGGGGCGGCTTGACCTACCTAGGGCAGCCCATAGCCGCTGCACTCCCCGACGGGGTCCCTCCCGGGAGTGTAGGGTTTCGGATCCTCAAAAGATCTCGCCGGTCGACTTGTGAATCGCGCTTCCGGTGAGACTCCTTCGACGTGAGCTGCGGTGCATCACCCCCGACGTCGAGGGTACATGTGAAGTGTTCGTGTGCGAACACACTTTTTGGCGACTCCGCTGGGGAATCAAGATCAATCCTTATCATCCACCATGTCTGGTCTTCCCAAGCCATCTGAGGTAAACGCCGATAACATCATTAAGCCTAGTCTTGATGAGATATCGGCCGATCATCGCCAAGTCTATGAGGAGTACAAGAAGGCGCGCGAGGAGAAGGACTTGCAGGAGTTCCTTGCAAAGTTCAAGAAGGATCGCCAAGGCAACATCACTCCGATTGAAGAAATCAAGTTCCCTCCTCTTCAAGCCGAGCAGGTTAAACCCTCTATAAGTACTGCCTTTTCTCCTGAGCAGTGGGCTGAGATTGAAAGTCGTATTGCTGATGGTAACAATCTAGTCTATCAAACTTTCATAGAAAATACTAATGCTCAGAAGAATACATCTCAATCGTCTAGTGGTAATGATGGTGTAGCTGCTAGTGTGCAAAACCCTAATCTGGCTTTACCTATTGCATCGGCGCCTCCCGTGCCGATGGCTTATTATCCTACCCAAACAAATCAGATTGTGACTGCACCCATCAACCCTATTATAAGCATGCCGGGTTCGGTGGCAACACCGAACCAAACCCTACCTACAGCTACAACCACTCGACCACTACTAAATTATGGGTCGACATACATGCCACAATTCCTACCTACAGCTAGTAACCCTACTCCTCCTATGCCACTGCCACAAGCTTCATCATCCACGATGGATGATGGTCTACCTAATCTTAGAGAGGAGATGGCTAAGATGCTTCGAGAGAATTTTGGAGTTGAGTTACCTCGGAATCGGATTTACCAAAAGCCGTACCCCGAGTACTTTGATGCCATCCAGTGCCCTCCAGGATATAAAATTCTAGATTTTGTTAAATTTAATGGAGAAGGCACAAAAACCACATGGGAGCATGTTAGTCAATATTTAGCACAATTGGGTGAGGCAGGCTCATTGAATGAATTGAAAGTGCGTTTATTTCCTTTATCATTAACTGGTACCGCATTTTCATGGTTTTCTTCTTTACCACATGGTTCCATTTGGGTTTGGTCACAGCTAGAGCAGAAGTTTCATGATCACTTTTATAGCAGCGACAATGAACTCAAGTTGTCACATCTAACATCGGTTAAACAGAAGCATGATGAATCAGTCTCCGATTACGTCAAGAGATTCAGAGAAACAAAAAACCGGTGTTTTAGTTTGGTGATAACCGAGAGAGACTTAGCAGACCAAGTGCTGAGTGGTTTGAGGACTCCCATTAGAGAAAAGCTAGAAGGGTATGAGTTCTTAAATATCAACCAAGTCTTACAAAGGGCTTTGGCTCAGGAAAGCCGAAGCAAAGACCTCAGAGAAGTGCATAGATACAAAACCAATCGTCGAAAGATGAATATGGTGGAATATGATAGTGATCACTCGGACGATGAGGGTGATGTTTTTGCTACTGAATTTGTTTGGTTGTCTAACGCCAAACCCTTTACTTGCAATGATCTAAAACCGATACATAAGAATCGTGATGAAGAGATGAAGTTTACTTTTAACATTGCTAAGTGTGATAGAATATTTGATGCTTTGCTGCAGGCTAAGATTATTAGAATATCTCATACTTTACTGCCGTTTGAAGAGCTGAAACGGTGCGCTTATTGCAAGTATCATAATTCTTTTTCTCATGCTTCTAATGATTGCAATGTTTTTCGACGACAGATACAATCAGCCATTAATGACGGACAATTGAACTTTTCTGAGATGCAAGTTGATAAAACAACCCTTTCCAATGAATACCATGGGGTTGGAGGGGAAGAAACTACTCATTCGGCCGGAGGTTGCGGAATCTGCTAATAAAGCTAATGTCATTGTTGGTGAGCCCAGGAAAGACAAGGAGGGCGACAAGGTCTTGGGGAGACAGGTTGTGCTTGACAAGCAACCCGGTGGCAAGGAGATAATCAAAATCACCATCAAGAATCCTACACTCGGGGGGCAACCACAAGTGCAAGAGAACACTCATGTCAAATTTTTTAAGCCCAAGAGTCCAGAGGTTGGCAAGTGGAAGACGAATGAAGCTAAAGTGCAGCGCAAGAGAATCAAGCCAACTTTTGATATGCTGTTGTCCAAGTATGCCAATCAAGCGGCCGGTTCTAGCTCTAACCGTTCATCAAATTTGAAGCGCTCAAGATCACCTCCGAGGGAAGAATCTCATCATCACGCAAGGCCGGCGAAGCGTGTAACTTCGCGACGACTTATGGCGTTCATGATTCCCTTGTCCGTGCAATTGTTGCAGAAAATTGAAATTGCGCTTTCTTCATGGTAGTCCTTTATCCTGTTCATAACCAGGAGGAATCTGGCCCAGTAATGATGTACTGTTTCATCGGGCTCTTGCCGTATTTGAGATAGGTCGGTTGTGTTTGGGTGGGCGGGTGGAATTAAGTTCGGAACCCCACCCGATCTGAGGCTCAAAGGCCAAGAAGTTTCCGGATTTGGAAGCTTGGTTTGTTGGATGTCTTCCGACAAATCTGGTCCGATGCCTGACTTTAGGTTCAGTATTTGATTGTCGTCCGTCCCTCCGCGGGAATCCGGCATGGAGGGATCGGCAATCCGGACATAGCTGGTTTTTAACATAGAAGAAGAGTCGCCGCATTGTTCCTCTACCACAACAACGTGGTGGGTAGCCTGGGGAGAGTTAATTTCTCTCAGATCGGTTTTAAGACCAATCTGATCATAGTCTGTAGCGACTCCCAGAGCGGCGATGCGATCCAAGAGCTCGTTTACGGAGGAGAGCTCAATCGGATCTAGTTGCTCGGCGAATTCCGAGCTGACATGAAGATCGCTTTTGATGACTTGGGAGGTCATCGTCGGGGCGGTGGCCGAACAGGCGGTCATAAGAAACCCACCTAGCTGGATAGTTTGGCCGGCGGCCAAAGCTCCCTTGACGACGGCGCCGTCTTTAAAGACGGGAAAAGGCATCCTTCCTGATTGCGACGACACAGAGGAACTCTCAATGAAAGCACCAATGTCGGTGTCAAAACCGACGGATCTCGAGTAGGGGGTCCCGAACTGTGTGTCTAGGCGGATGGTAACAGGAGACAAGGGACATGATGTTTTACCCAGGTTCGGGCCCTCTTGATGGAGGTAAAACCCTACGTCCTGCTTGATTAATATTGATGATGTATGTTACAAGAGTAGATCTACCACGAGATCAAAGAGGCTAAACCCTAGAAGCTAGCCTATGGTATGATTGTTGTTCGTCCTACGGACTAAAGCCATCCGGTTTATATAGACACCGGAGAGGGCTAGGGTTACACAGAGTCGGTTACAATGGTAGGAGATCTACATATCTGTATCGCCAAGCTTGCCTTCCACGCCAAGGAAAGTCCCATCCGGACACGGGACAAAGTCTTCAATCTTGTATCTTCATAGTCTTGGCGTCCAGCCGATGATGATAGTTCGGCTATCCGGACACCCCCTAGTCCAGGACTCCCTCAATAGGCACTAAAGAATTAATAATCAAAGAGCCGATTATTGTTGATAATCCGGCTGCGGTCCAGCAAGGCCCCATGGCTAATGATCATGAAGCTAGCATAAGCAAGGCCAAGCCGAGGGATCCAAAAATACTCAACCTAAGTGGTGTCCTTCCGGTCTGACCAAGGCACAAAAAAGGAGATTGCAGCGCATGAGGAGTCATGAGAAGGAGGAACAAGAAGCAGAAAAGCTAAGGGATAAATTATTCAATGAAAGCCGTCCCATGGTACCCCCAAAACAAGTGTGGAGACCAAAGCAAAAGGAAAACATTGCAGCTTCTGCATTGATCATAGCAACACCTACACCACCAACGGAGGACGATGAGGCCACTATTACATTGTCCACTTTGCCTACTACTTCCTCTCCCCTTGAAGACATTTTGGAGTCAGTGGACATGCTTGCGGAAGGAGATGAAATGCTTGATTATGAGTCTACACCGGTTCATGAAGGTATGGATATTAATATGGTGTATTACTTACCCGCTGAATTTCGTGCTATAGATGAAGAAGGGGAAGTAGCTCAGCTAGATTTTGGTCCTAAAAATGCTATATTCGAGAAGGCAAAAGAGCCGGTGACGCACTTGAAGCCATTGTTCCTTAAAGGTCATATTAATGGATCGCCGGTTGCTAGAATGCTTGTCGATGGTGGTGCTGTGGTGAATCTTATGCCATATTCGGTCTTCAAAAAATTGGGGCTGCGTGATGAAGAGTTAATTAAGACCAACATGGTGCTTAATGGATTTGAAGGCAAAGAGAAATGTAAAGCCAAAGGTGTGATGTATGTGGAGCTTACGGTGGGAAGCAAAACTTTGGCTACCGCATTCTTTGTCGCCGAGGTGCAAGGTAACTACAATGTGATATTAGGCCGCGATTGGGTTCATGCGAACCAATGCGTGCCATCTACTATGCACCAGTTTTTGATTCAATGGGTTGATGATGAAGTAGAAGTCATTCATGCGGATAATTCGGCTTGTGTTGCTTTGGCCGATGCATCGGTGGATTGGCAACATCCCAATGCTACTTGCTTGACGGGGCACGATTTATCAGAATATGATTTTCTTAGCGCCACAAAAAGTGGTTTCGTGCCCGTTTCTCTAAAGCCGGTTGGCGATAATCGGCTCCAAGTTATGATGTATTTAAATGGATCCTAACTGAGAGTGGTTACAAAAGCGTCTTGTAGAATATCGGTCCAATAAGAACGACATGTATGAGTCCATAGAAGAGTTAGATGATATGGATAAGTTAGGACAAGGTTTTACATCGGCCAATCCATTAGAAGAGATAGATATAGGAGATGGTTCAATTCCTAGGCCGACATCTGTAAACAAAAATTTAAGAGCCGATCATAAGGCTAAGTTGATCGAGCTACTGAAAGAATATGTTTGTTGCTTTGCATGGGAATACCATGAGATGCCGGGTTTAAGCCAAGAGCTAGTGGAGCATCGTTTACCTATAAAGGCCGGTTTTAGACCATAGAAGCAATCAGCCAGAAAGTTTAATCCAAAAACGTATGACCGGATCAAGGAAGAAATCGGTCGTTTGCTTAAAGCTAATTTTATTAGACCTTGCAGGTATGCCGAGTGGATTTCTAACATTGTACCAGTAGAGAAGAAAGGCTCTGGCAAGTTGAGCGTGTGCATTGATTTCAGAGATTTGAATAGAGCTACACCTAAAGATGAGTATCCCATGCCGATAGCCGATATGCTTATTAATGTTGCTTCTGGACATAAGGTCATTAGCTTTCTTGATGGTAATGCGGGGTATAACCAAATTTTTATCACCGAAGAGGACATGTCTAAAACGGCTTTTCGATGTCCTGGTTTTCTTGGTTTATTTGAGTGGACAGTGATGACCTTTGGATTAAAAAATGCCGGTGCCACGTATCAAAGGGTTATGAATTTAATTTTTAATGATTTACTTGGTTTTATACTTGAGGTTTATATTGATGATATTGTTGTCAAATTGGATGCTTTTGAATCTCACTTAGCTGATTTGTGTTTGGCTTTTGAAAGAATGAAGAAATATGGGCTGAAAATGAATCCTTTGAAGTGTGCCTTTGGTGTATCGGCTGGGAAGTTTCTCGGTTTCATTATTCATGAAGATGGCGTGGAAATTGATCCCAAAAAGATAGAAGCTATAAGAAAGTAGAGACTCCAACATGCAAGAGAGATATGCAAAAATTCCTTGGAAAGGTCAATTATTTGAGGAGGTTCATAGCTAATCTATCAGGGAAGGTTGATGCATTTACTCCTATCCTTCGGTTAAAGAATGATGTTGATTTTACTTGGGGGGCAAAACAGCAAGAGGCATTTGATATGATTAAGAAATATTTGTGCACTCCTCCAGTTATGAAAGCGCCCAGGCACAGGGAGCCATTTAGACTTTACGTTGCAGCGGAGGAAGGTGTTATTGGTGCTGTTTTGACTCAAGAGACCGAAGGAAAGGAGCATGCTATTACTTATTTGAGCCGACGGTTGTTGGATGCTGAGACAAGGTATACATTTGTTGAGAAATTATGCTTATGCTTATATTATGCTTGCACAAAATTGAGACATTATCTAGTGCCTAGTACTTGCATTATAGCTTGTCAAACTGATGTCATCAAATACATGTTGCATAGGCCAATTCTTAGTGGTAGAATTGGCAAGTGGGCTTATGCTTTAATTGAATATGATTTGGCTTATGAATATCTGAAATCCATGAAAGGCCAAATTGTTGCTAATTTTATTGTTGAGCATCGGATTGATGACAAGCATGATATTGATATAAACCTTGTCTCATTAGTACCATGGAGATTATATTTTGATGGTTCAGTTTGTAGCAATGGCCAAGGTGTTGGTATTGTTTATATATCTCCTCATGGTGCTGTTTTTGAAGCCTCATGCCGCTTAGAATACTTTTGCACAAATGATCAAGCCGAATATGAAGCATTGTTATTCGGCTTAGAGATGTTGTTTGCCATAGGTGCTACACATATTGACGCTTTTGGTGATTCGTTATTAGTAGTGCAACAAATATCCAAAGTCTTTCAATGTTTTGACGAATCACTTAATGTTTATCTTGATAAATGTCTAGATATAATTTCTAATTTGGATTATTTTAGCATTGCTCATATATCTAGACATGACAATTGGAGAGCAAATGAGTTGGCACAACAAGCATCCGGCTATGATGTTGATCGTGGCATGTTTCATATTTCTCAAAGGCCAATGTCTAGTCTTGTCAACATAGGGGAGGCCGAACCGAAGCCCACCGTTTCGGCCACTAATGAAATATTTAATGTAGGAGAAAATGAAGACTGGAGGAAACCCATTATTGATTATTTGTGTGATCCTACTAAAAGGGTGGACAGGACTGTTCGGCGTATGGTTTTCAAATACACAATGAGAGATGATGGTCTCTATCGCCAAATGGTTGATGATGTTCTTTTAAAGTGCTTGGACGAGGACCAAGCGAGAGTTGCTATGGGAGAGGTCCATGAAGGTATTTGTGGCACTCATCAGTCGGCTCCCAAGATGAAATGGTTATTACGACGTGCTGGGTTTTATTGGCCGACGATGGTTAATGATTGCTTCCGGTACAATAAAGGATGTGAAGCTTGTCAAAAGTTTGGTGATATTCAGTTAGCTCCCGCTGCTATGTTACATCCTATTATCAAGCCGTGGCCTTTTAGAGGTTGGCGATTGTACTTTATTGGAGAGATTCATCCTTCTTCTTCAAAGGGGCATCGGTTCGTGTTGGTGGCAACTGATTATTTCACTAAATGGTCTGAAGCAATGCCACTAAAAAATATGACGCATACAGAGGTAATTCAATTCCTAACTGAGCATATTATTCATAGATTCGGCATACCGCAAACATTAACTACGGACCAAGGTTCATCCTTTATGTCACATCAAGTCAGAGAATTTGCCGAATCATATAAGATAAAGTTGCTCAATTCCTCTCCATATTGTGCCCAAGCCAATGGACAAGCTGAGTCTAGTAATAAAATATTAATCAAGCTCATCAAGAAGAAGATTGAGGATAATCCAAGGAGATGGCATGAGCTACTGTCTGAAGCTTTGTGGGCACACAGAATCTCAAGGCATGGTGCTACAAAGGTAACTCCGTATGAGGTCGTATATGGTCAAGAGGCCGTTTTACCAGTGGTAGTGAATTTGAATGCTTTGAGAATAGCCAAACAAAATGATTTATCGGCGGTGGACTTCTATAACTTGATGATGGACAATATTGACGAAGTCGCCGATAAACGTTTGTCTGCTTTCAATGCCATAGAGAGAGATAAGTTGAGGGTGGCAAGAGCTTACAATAAGAAGGTCAAGTTGAAGAATTTTCAATTTGGCGATCTTGTGTGGAAGGTGATTCTACCAATTGGTTCAAAAGATAGAAAATTCGGGAAGTGGTCTCCAAGTTGGGAAGGTCCTTTTAAGATTACAAGAGTGGTTCCCGGAAACTCATATTTGGTGGAATCTGTACAAGGCATATTATTACCTCAAGCTCTCAATGGCAAATATTTAAAGAAATATCACCCAAGTGTGTGGCAAGAAGCCTAGATAGGCAATGGCCGATATATCACTATCGTCCTAAGAAAGACATGGCCGATAAATAACTATCGCCCTTAGCATAAACATGGCTGATATATAATTATCGCCCTAAGGAACTGTAAATGGCCAATGGAGTGTTGACATCGTCCTTAGAACAAACATGGTACAGGTTATTTTTCGGCACGCTAGCTTTGCCGAAAAACAGGGGGGCATGTGTTGACACCAGATTTTGGCACGGTCAAGAACTTAATTAATATGTCCTCAAATGAAGAAGTGATCTACATAAAAAAGTTCCATGTTTTTGATATAAACATCTTTGAAGTTTGGGTCATCGCCATCCGATCTCATCTCGAAGGCCGAAGTTGTGTTTGAAATACTGAGATTTTGTATTCAAAACACTATTCGGCTCATTATGCCCTCAAGACAGCCTCGTATGGAAAAATTATCTACACGGATTGTCTTCGTCTCGTTGAAACGATCGATTTAGATATAAAAATCGTTCCAATCCAAGTTTGTATGCAAAAGTTAGAGCCATCAGAATGTAGCCCTGCCAGGAGGCGAAGTATGGCGCGCCCCACCTGACGCCATGTCTGATGGGTAGCGCGAGGGGCCGGTGTTTTGCGTCACAGTCCATTTTGCGCGAGCTATTTGACCCTCAAGATGACCTCTGATAAAAAATCGTTCAACATGAAAGTTTTTCGTCTTGTTGAAACGGTCAAGATTGCTTTTGGACTCGTTTTCATCCGAGATCGTTTACTGCCTCAAACATGACCCACAAGGTGCAGCCAGGTTGTAAACCGAACCGTTTTGGAAAGTTTGATTCCGAGTTGGACCCAAACTAGGGTTTTGGACGTGAATCCAAGCCTTTTTCTTGCACGGGAAGTCCAGCCGCCTCTTATATACCTAAGGGGTGACGGCCGATTGAACAACAACACACAATCGCAAACACATCTACAGCTTTTTCATCTACGTCTTGTCCCTCCCTCGTTCTTGCTCCCTCGTCCTTCGTTGTTCTTCGTGTTGGAGAGCTGCGGACCGCAAGGCTCTAGGGGCGGCTTGACTGACCTAGGGCAGCCCATAGCCGCTGCACTCCCCGACGGGGTCCCTCTCGGGAGTGTAGGGTTTCGGGTCCTCAAAAGCTCTCGCCGGTCGACTTGCGAATCGCGCTTCCGGTGAGACTCCTTCGACGTGAGCTGCGGTGCATCACCCCCGACGTCGAGGGTACACGTGACGTGTTCATGTGCGAACAGCCGCTAGATTTGTCCTTCTTTGGTACCATCACCAGGTTTGCTAGCCACTCCGGATGTTTTATATCTCTGATGAATCCAGCTTCTAGTAATTTGTCTAGCTCCTCTCCCATGGCTTGTCTCTTGGGTTCGGAGAAACGCCGAAGAGTCTGCTTAACGGGTTTGAACTCTTTTAGGATATTCAGGCTGTGCTCGGCCAGCCTGCGCGAGATTCCTGGCATGTCTGAAGGGTGCCAGGCAAAAATGTCCCAATTTTCTCATAAGAATTCTTTGAGTGCGGCGTCATCAGGTTTAGTTGTGCCCTGATGGAGGCCGTTTTTGTGGCGTCCGTTGGATGGACTTGGAACTTGACTATTTCGTCTGCTGGCTTGAAGGAGGTGGACTTGGATCTTTTGTCGAGTATCACGTCGTCCCTGTCCACCTTGGAGCGCAACACAGTTAGTTCCTCGGCCGCCAGGGCTTCGGATAATGCCTCAAGGCCAGTGTGGCCGTCTTGTTTTCGGCGCGGAGCGCTGTGTCGGGATCACTAGCAAGAGTGATGATTCTGTTGGGTCCGGGCATTTTGAGCTTCATGTACCCGTAATGGGGTATAGCTTGAAAAATTGTGAATGCTTCTCGCCCTAACAGGGCGTGGTATCCGCTGCTGAACGGGGCCACTTGAAATGTGACCTCCTCGGATCTATAGTTATCCGGCATGCCGAATACTACATCCAGTGTGATTTTCCCTGAACAGCATGCTTCTCGGCTGGGGATTATTCCTCTAAAGGTTGTGTTGCTTCGCTCAATGCGGCTCCAGTCTATTTCCATTTTTCGCAGTGTTTCCTCATAGATGAGGTTCAATCCGCTGCCGCCGTCCATGAGTACCTTTGTAAGCCGGAAGCCGTCCACTATCGGACTGAGGACCAATGTGGCTGGTGCTCGGGCTGTCCGGAATTTAGGTTCGACACTGGCATTAAAAGTAATAGCCGTGTCACTCCATGGGTTTATTGTGGCTACTTGGTAGACTTCGGTGAGGTTGCGGAGGGTTCGTTTCCTCGCATTGTTTGATGCGAAGGTCTCGAAGACTGTCAACACCGTACTGGCGTTTCTGGGGTGGTGTTCTTCAGATTCTGGAGTTAGAAGCTCCTCGCCACTTCTGGCCACCTGCCAGAGTATCCAACATGCTCTAAGGCTGTGAGTTGGTATGACCTCCCCTGAACTATGAATTTTACAGGGTCCATTAAGCCATTCCTCCAGTTCGGTCCCATACCCTGTAGATGGTTCTTGTTTTTTGATGTTTGGCTCATGTGCCTGGCGATAATGCGCCCTTTTGTTTCGGACTCGTGTTGAGTTCAGGGCCGGATTGTCCCAGAATTTATTTTCGGTTTTCCGAACGCTTTCTGTCGCACAGTACTTTTGTCCTATGGATGTCAAGTCGGCGGAGCGTGTAATTTCGCGGCGACTTATGGCATTGAGGATTCCGATGTCCGTGCAGTTGTTACAGAAGAATGAAATTGCTTCTTCCTCACGGCAGTCCCTTATCCTGTTCATAACCAGGAGGAATCTGGCCCAATAATGGTGTACTGTTTCCCCGGGCGCTTGCCATATTTGGGATAAATCCCGTATAGTTGGGTGGGCGGGTGGATTTAAATCCGGAACCCTGCCCGTTAAAAGATTCAGGGGCCAAGAAGTTTCCGAATTCGGAAGCTTGTTTTCATGGACATTATTCAATGAATCAGGCCTGCTGCCTGACTTTAGGTTCAGGACTTGGGCAACATCCTCCCCTCCGCGGGTATCCGGCTTGGAGGGGTCGGGAATCTGGACACATCTGGTCCTTAGAGCAGGCGAAGATGCGCTGCATTGTTCTTCCACCACTTCAACGTGGTGGGTGACCTGGGGAGAGTTGATCTCTCTCTGGTCGGGTTTAATCCCGATCTGGCCGTGATCTGTAGCGACCCCTAGGGCGGCAATGCGATCCAGGAGCTCATTCATGGAAGAGAGCTCTGTCGGATCTAACTGCTCGTCGAATTCCGAGCTGATGTGAAGATTGCTTTCGATGGCCTGAGAGGTCATCGTCGGTGCGGCAGCCGAACAGGCAGTCATAAAGAACCTGCCTAGCCGGAGAGTTTGACCGACAGCCAAAGCTCCTTTAGCGACAGCGCCGTCTTTAAAGACGGGGTGCAGCATCCTTCCTGATGGTGACGGCACAGAGGAACTCTCAATGAAAGCACCAATGTCGGTGTCAAAACCAGCGGATCTCGGGTAGGGGGTCTCGAACTGTGCGTCTAGGCGGATGGTAACAGGAGACAAGGGACAAGATGTTTTTACCCAGGTTCGGGCCCTCTCGGTGGAGGTAAAACCCTACTCCTGCTTGATTAATATTGATGGTATAGGTATTACAAGAGTTGATCTACCACGAGATCAGAGAGGCTAAACCCTAGAAGCTAGCCTATGGTATGATTATTGTTCGTCCTACGGACTAAAACTCTCCGGTTTATATAGACACCGGAGAGGGCTAGGGTTACACAGAGTCGGCTACAATGGGAGGAGATCTTCATATCGTATCGCCAAGCTTGCCTTCCACACCAAGGAAAGTCCCTATCCGGACACGGGACGAAGTCTTCAATCTTGTATCTTCATAGTCCGGGAGTCCGGCCAAAGGTCATAGTCCGGCCATCCGGACACCCCCTAATCCAGGACTCCCTCACTCGCACTACAACTAGGCTTGTCATTCGTTACTCTGCTCAAATCCGTGAGCGCGACGCGACGCCCTCGAGGAAAACGGAGTCGGCTGACCCCAACACCAAGAAGATGAGGCTCCCGCCAGCGGCGACGCATGTTGTAGATCCCGCACCCGGCGGTGCGGGGAGAAGCGGTGACCCCACCCCCACCAGATCCCAGGAACCCGTAGAATCTCGGGTGGACTGCATCAGCGATCTCCCGGACGCCGTCCTTGGGGAGATCATCTCACTTCTCCCCACCAAGGATTGCTGCCGCACCCAAGTCCTCTCAATTCGGTGGCGCCCTCTATGGCGTGACGTGCCCCTTAATCTCGACTATCGTCAGCTATCTCTCTTCAATGATTTTGAAATCCCCAGAGCCATCATCTCCTCCCACCAGGGCTCCGTTCAAAGCCTCCGCATCCCGTCATGCTACCTGAGCAAGCATATCGTGCCCTGCACGGTGGATGCCTGGCTGAAATCCCCTAAATTCATAGAACTACAGCTGCTTGAGTTCTACTATTCCCCTGGAAATCACATACCACATACCGAACACCATGAACTTGTGACCTCAGCACCGATGTCCATCTCGTGATTTTCGCCCTCTCTCCACACTGCCACCTTTGCACTGTGCTACCTACCAGACAATCTGGTACTAAACCTTCGACTCCCATTTCTCAAGAAACTTTCACTTGTGCGGGTTCGTATATCGAAGGCCTCGTTGCACAACATCATCCACTCCAGTTGCCCTGTGCTGGAGTGCTTGGTGCTTGTTTTCACAGTTAGAATCGGTTGTTTCCAAATAAAGTCGCCTAACCTTGTAAGAATTGGAATTTCTTTTGACGGAAGGCAGCTCATCATCCAAGATGACCCTTCACTTCAAAGGTTGATCCTTGATTCTAGTTATTCACCGTTGCAAATAACCGTCCTCTCTGTGCCTAAACTGGAGACCTTGGGTGTAATACATGATCTCTGTGCTCATTTCAATATGGTGTTTGGCTCCACAGTTCTTCAGGTACTTTATATTATCATCTACACTTGTAACCATAAGCTGCATTTGAAATTTATGTGCATAATTTATATATCATCTTGGAGTACACATTTTATACTAATATTATGTTCTCTGCTCAATGAAGAGTTTCTCCATGGATGGCCTATCAATGGTGCTGGATTCTGTCAAGATCTTATATATCCAAATGAATAGTTTTGATCTAAACAAGATTATTGGCTTGCTGCAATGCTTTCCATGTGTGGAGAAGTTGTATATAAAGGTGATAATTTCACGCACATTGGAAGCTCGCATATAGTGTACTAGAATTAACATTTCAGCTGTTGCTCTTTTGACACTCTTCTTTTAGACCTTAACTGTTTTCAATCTTCATGTCTATTTAGGCAACAGGACGAGGTAAGAAAGTTATAACCAATCGGTGGATTTGTAAGCATCGGGATTTTCTCACTTCTCATGAGATTCGATTGAAGACAACAACGCTAGAACGATATTTAGCCAACCGTGCAAACACAAGATTTGTCACATTCTTCCTGCTGAATGCGAGGTTACTATTGTCCATCAGGCTTAAGTTTATCAGTAGCATAGTTTTGACGGATGGGTATGTCGAAGAGCAAAAAAAGGAGTTCCAGGTGGGCAAAAGAGCTTCGGAACGTGTCGGGCTTCTATTTACAACATATTGTGGTCATAATCCAGTAAATTTTACGACCCAGGATGTTCATTCTATGGACCTGACCGATCCGTTTGACTGTGATTGCCGAAAACAGTGCTGGAGTTAGATGTTGTTGCCATTTTCAATCTGTTTTTTTGTAAACCTGATGAACAATTAACCCTCATGCTTTTGTACAATTTGTAAGCTGGAGTCAGATGTTCATGCCCTTTTCAACTCGGCTATGACTGTCATATTTTCTTTGAAACAAGGCAAATGGCTTGCCATTCATTTATTTAGAGTGAAATGTTGTAACAAATCCCAACCAAGGGAAATAACATCACTCTCGCCGGCTGCTTGAGCTCACTGTGCACTACAGAAGCCAAGTGATTAGCCCCCACCAGCACCCACAAACTTATTTCGAACTAGCACATCAAATGGGCTATAAATTTTCATAGGAAAGGCTGCATGACCGTGACAAATTCGGATTCTGACATTTGGGACCCGCGAGGAAATAGCCTATCCAAGGTGGTGTCGACTTACTAGCCAGTCAACAAACGATTCTGCCTACCTGCCGTTGGATTGACATCCAACATCTCTCGTGTATCTTCTATATCTTGTCTTCTCCTTCCTCTAGCCGCCCAAACCAAACCACCCCGTCGGCTCCGCCTACTCCCGCCTCCCATGGCTGGCTGCGCCTCCGCTGCCCTACCGTATGTACTCTCCAACGTTGGCCAGTCCCTCCCTCTATTCCCCCACACGTCTTGTTATTCTCCGGCGATGTCAGCCCCAACACGCACCCGCGCCCGAACTAGTCAACCCTCGTACTCCCCTCCGCCTGCAACTGGACCGGCGCATCTTCAATGGCTACTGTTCGTTCTGTCTGAGGCCTCGCCGTCATCCTCCGCCTTGCGGCCTTGGTTCGCTCACCATGCGCGGTGTGCCGCCCTCTTGCATTGTCAACATCGTCAACAACTGAGAGGAACAAGGAGATGATTGTACGTGGAGAGGATGATAGTAGGGACCCACCAGCGTCATGGCAGTACGCAAGCAAGTGCCTCTATAGTACAAGCCCAAAAATATGGTTCCTCCTAATGGTTGGACATCTGGGGATCACGCCATTGTCAATGTAGTCAATAAACGAGAGAATTACACTACGAGCGGCTGACACCAGGGACCCAGCAAGTCGCGCAGTTTTTTTTGAGGAACAAGCAGTTGTTATTTATACTAGTTTTAGCGACAGATCAGGGTAACAACGGGACTATGCGGGGGCTGTGGCCCGTCTAGCCAGGGTTTTATTTATGTTTACCACATCATGAGCCTAGTTGTGTTTTTTTTCTTGCTGAAAATGGCTAGCACAGTTCTATTTTTTTAAGAAATACCCAAACAAGGCCTACTTGCTTTATCGGCCCTACTGGGCTGCAAATCTTTCAAGACGAGGAGAGTTTCATTCGGTTTGCCCAGAAATGGGATGTACATTTTTAAAACACATCAAACCGGGAAT
Source organism: Triticum aestivum (assembly GCF_018294505.1). Classification (NCBI taxonomy): domain Eukaryota; kingdom Viridiplantae; phylum Streptophyta; class Magnoliopsida; order Poales; family Poaceae; genus Triticum; species Triticum aestivum. Next base: position 468,408,576 of record NC_057807.1, on the reverse strand, counting down.
TAGTTTCAATTTTTTTTTCATTACAAGATCTTAAATTCCATTGATTTTTATGCGTGGACAATTATTTGGATTTTATATTTATATAAATTATTTTTCAAAATAGTTTGAATGTGAATCAATATTTCTAGATTAAAAACAGTTGACCGCACTGAAATATGCAAAATTTCGTATACTTTTTAACCGTGGCCACAATATGGGGTGTAATGCTAACAAAAAGAAGATGGGCTCCAAAAAAATTCTTCAGAATTAGCAAATGGGTTGTACATTATTAGAAATAATGGCAGATGGGCTGTATGCTGTTTTCCACAGATTTGAGGCTGACTTGTGCGCCTACTACAGGTTGACGCGTATGCTTTCATAAAAATAAGTTGACGCACACGCAACACCCTGTCAACTTAGTCAACACACGATAGCAATGACTATTGGATGTCCATCCAACGGTTGTCGCGCTTCTTCAATCTCTGCTCTTCATGCTCCAGCCGCTCAAACAAGCGCCGGCGGGACTGCCTGCTCCCTCGTCCCGCGGCAGGCTATGCTGCCGCGCAAGCCTCACGGCCCCATCGTACTCCCATCACTGGCCTAGCCATCCCTCTACTCACCCACACATGCTGTTATTCTCCGGCGACGGCAGACGAACCAGTAAACCCTCGTACTCCTCCGCGTGGGAAACAACTGCCGAGTATTCCCTGGCTTCGTGTCGTTCCCTTCCTAGGCCTCGCCGCCGTCCACCGCCCTGGTGCTCTCGACACGACCTGGTCAACGTGGTCAATGAACGACATCCATCGGAAGTGGACTGTACGTGGAGAGTCTGATAGTTGGGTCCATGGCTGCACGCAATGAAATGCCTCCTTATTACGCGCAAAATAATGATTCCTCCACCTGACAGATACGACCCACAGGAAGGGCCTCTGTATTTCGTGAAAAAAACGTGCCCCCCGCTGACAGGTCGGACCCACCAGTTATATCTTAGCACGCAAGGAAGTGCCTCCTTATTACGCCCAAAAAATGAATACCCCCTGCTAGCTGGGATCCACCATATTGTTGGGCTGACTTGTGGGCTGATACGTCCATTTTGCATCATGCTTTTATATCGATATTTATTGCATTATGGGCTGTTACTTCACTTTATGTCACAATACTTATGGCTATTCTCTCTTATTTTACAAGGTTTACATAAGGAGGGAGAATGCCGGCAGCTGGAATTCTGGGCTGGAAAAGGAGCAAATATTAGAGACCTATTCTGCACAACTCCAAAAGTCCTGAAACTCCACGGAATATCTTATAATAAATAATGAAAAATCCTCGCCAAAGATGAAGACCAGGGGGCCCACAACCTGTCCACGAGGGTGGGGGCGCGCCCCCTACCTCGTGGGCCCCCTGGTGGCTCTCCGATGACCATCTTCTGCTATATGAAGTCTTTCCTCAAGAAAAAAACCAGAAGCAACTTTTCGGGAGGGAACTCCACCGCCATGAGGCGGAACCTTGGCGGAACCAATCTAGCGCTCCGACAGAGCTGTTCTGCAGGGGACACTTCCCTCCGGGAGGGGGAAATCATCGCCATCGTCATCATCAATGCTCCTCTCATCAGGAGAGGGCAATCTCCATCAACATCTTCACCAGCACCATCTCATCTCAAAACCCTAGTTCCTCTCTTGTATCCAATTCTTTTCTCCAAGTCCGGGATTGGTACTAGTAGGTTGCTAGTAGTGTTAATTACTCCTTGTAGTTGATGCTAGTTGGTTTATTTGGTGGAAGATCATATGTTCAGATCCTATATGCATATTATTACCCCTCTGATTATGAACATGAATATTCTTTGTGAGTAGTTATGTTTGTTCCTGAGGACAAGGGAGAAGTCTTGCTATTAGTAGTCATGTGAATTTGGTATTCGTTCGATATTTTGATGAGATGTATGTTGTCTAGCCTCTAGTGGTGTTATGTGATCGTCGACTACATAACACTTCACCATTATTTGGGCCTAGAGGAAGGCATTGGGAAGTAATAAGTAGATGATGGGTTGCTAGAGTGACAGAAGCTTAAACCCTAGTTTATGCGTTTCTTTGTAAGGGGCTGATTTGGATCCATATGTTTCATTCTATGGTTAGGCTTACCTTAATACTTTTGTTGTAGTTGCGGATGCTTGCAATAGAGGTTAATCATAAGTGGGATGCTTGTTCAAGTAAGAACAGCACCCAAGCACCGGCCCACCCACATATCAAATTATCAAAGTACCAAACGCGAATCATATGAACGTGATGAAAACTAGCTTGACGATATTCCCATGTGTCCTCGGGAGCGCTTTTCCTATTATAAGAGTTTGTCCAGGCTTGTCCTTTGCTACAAAAGGATTGGGCCACCTTGCTGCACTTTATTTACTTTTGTTACTTGTTGCTCGTTATAATTTATCCTATCACAAAACTATCTGTTACCACTTATTTCAGTACTTGCAGAGAATACCTTGCTGAAAACCGCTTGTCATTTCCTTCGGCTCCTCGTTGGGTTCGACACTCTTACTTATCGAAAGGACTATGATAGATCCCCTATACTTGTTGGTTATCAAGACTCTTTTCTGGCGCCGTTGTCGGGGAGTGAAGCGCCTTTGGTAGGTGGAATTTGGTAAGGAAAATTTATATAGTGTGCTGAAATTTACTGTCACTCTTTACTATGGAAGCTTGTTCGGGGTATCTTCACCCCGACCAGTAGAGAAAAGAGTTTCTCCTCAACCTACTGAACCTATTGATAATGAAATCCCTTTTGAATTTCCTTCGGGTATGATGGAAAAACTGCTAGCTAATCCTTTTACAGGAGATGGAACAAAGCATCCTGATGAGCACTTAATATATGTGGATGAAGTTTGTGGATTATTTAAGCTTGCAGGTATACTCGACGATGTTGCTAAGAAGAAGGTCTTCCCTTTATCTTTGAAGGTAGACGCATTGACATGGTATAGGCTATGTGATGATATGAGATCATGGAACTATAGAAGATTGAAACTGGAATTTCATCAAAAATATTACCCTATGCATCTTGTTCATCGTGATCGCAATTATATATCTAATTTCTAGCCTCGCGAAGGAGAAAGCATCACTCAAGCTTGGGGGACGCTTAAATCAATGTTATATTCATGCCCCAATCATGAGCTTCTAAGAGAAACAATTGTTCAAAAATTTTATGCTCGGCTTTCTGAAAACAATCGCACCATGCTCGATACTTCTTGTGCTGGCTCTTTTATGATGAAGACTATTGGATTTAAATGGGATTTATTGGATAGAATTAAACGCAACTCTGAAGATTTGGATCTCGATGAAGGTAAGGAGTCAGGTATGACACCTAAGTTTGATTGTGTTAAATCTTTTATGGATACCGATATTTTCCGTAAGTTTAGCACTAAATATGGACTTGACTCTGAGATAGTAGCCTCTTTCTGCGAATCTTTTGCTACTTATGTTGATCTCCCTAAGGAGAAGTGGTTTAAATATCATCCTCCCATAGAAGTAAAAGTAGCTGCACCTATTACAGTTGAAGAAAAGACTGTCACTTATAATGATCCTATTGTTCCTACTTCTTATGTTGAGAAACCACCTTTCCCTGTTAGAATAAAGGATCATGCTAAAGCTTCAACTGTGGTTCGTAAAAGCAATATTAGAACTTATACACCCCCTGAGCAAATTAAAGTTGAACCTAATGTTGCTATTGTTAAAGATCTCTTGGCTGATAATATTGATGGGCATGTTATTCAGTTCTACGGTGAAACTGCTAGAATTGCTAAACCTTGTGCTAAATATAAACATAGACCTGTGGTAGGCGTGCCTATTATTTCTGTGAAAATAAGAGATCATTGTTATCATGGCTTATGTGATATGGGTGCTAGTGCTAGTGTTATACCTTATACCTTGTATAAAGAAATCCGGCATGAAATTGCACCAGCTGAGTTAGAAGATATTGATGTCACAATTAAACTTGCCAATAGAGATACTATTTCAGCAATGGGAATTGTTAGAGATGTTGAAGTCTTGTGTGGGAAAACCAAATATCCTGCTGATTTTCTTGTTCTCAGTTCCCCACAAGATAGCTTTTGTCCCATTATATTTGGTAGACCCTTCTTGAACACTATTAATGCACAGACAGATTGCAATAAGAATGTTGTTACTACTGGTTTGGGTGATATGATTCATGAGTTTAACTTCTCTAAATTTAGTAAACAACATCATGAAGAAGAATTGCCTAGTAAGGATGAAATTATTGGTCTTGCTTCTATTGCTGTACCTCCTAGTGATCCTTTAGAACATTATTTGCTAGGCCATGAAAATGATATGTTTATGAATGAAAGAAGGGAAATAGATGAAGTATTCTTTAAACAGGAACCTATTTTGCAACACAATTTGCCTGTTGAAATCCTAGGGGATCCCCCTCCACCCAAGGGTGATCCCGTGTTTGAGCTTAAGTTGTTGCCTAATAATCTTAAATATGCTTATCTTGATGAAAAGAAGATATATCCTGTTATTATTAGTGCTAACCTTTTAGAGCATGAAGAAGAAAGATTATTGAAAACTCCGAAGAAGCACCGTGTTGCTATTGGATATACTCTTGATGATCTTAAGGGCATTAGTCCCACTCTATGTCAACATAAAATAAATTTGGAAGCGGATGCTAAACCAGCTCGTGATCCTCAACGACGTCTGAATACTAAGATGAAAGAAGTGGTAAGAAAAGAAATACTCAAGCTTTTGGAGGCAGGTATAATTTATCCCGTCGCTGATAGTCAGTGGGTAAGTCCTGTCCATTGTGTCCCTAAGAAGGGAGGTATTACTGTTGTTTCTAATGATAAAGATGAATTAATTCCACAAAGAATTATTACAGGTTATAGGATGGTAGTTGATTTCCGCAAATTAAATGAGGCTACTAAGAAAGATCATTACCCCTTACCTTTTATTGATCACATGCTAGAAAGATTACGCAAACATACACATTATTGCTTGCTAGATGGTTATTCTGGTTTCTCTCAAATAGTTGTGTCGGCTAAAGATCAATCAAAGACTACTTTTACATGCCCTTTTGGTACTTTTGCTTATAGACGTATGCCTTTTGGTTTATGTAATGCACCTACTACCTTTTAAAGATGCATGATGGCTATATTCTCTGACTTTTGTGAAAAGATTTGTGAGGTTTTCATGGACGACTTTTTCGTCTATGGGTCCTCTTTTGATGATTGCTTGAGTAATCTTGATCGAGTTTTGCAGAGATGTGAAGAAACTAATCTTGTCTTGAATTGGGAAAATTGCCACTTTATGGTTAATGAAGGTATTGTCTTGGGGCATAAAGTTTCGGAAAGAGGTATTGAAGTTGATAAAGCCAAGGTTGATGCTATTGAAAAGATGCCATGTCCCAAGGACATCAAATGTATAAGAACTTTCCTTGGCCACGCCAGATTTTATAGGAGGTTCATTAAGGACTTCTCAAAAACTTCTCAGCCCCTGACTAATTTATTACAAAAATATATACCATTTGTCTTTGATGATGATTGTGTAGAAGCATTTGAAATACTTAAGAAAGCATTAGTCTCTGCACCTGTTGTTCAGCCACCTGATTGGAATTTACCCTTTGAAATTATGTGTGATGCTAGTGATTATGCTGTAGGTACTGTTCTAGGTCAAAGAGTTGATAAGAAATTAAATGTTATCCATTATGCTAGTAAGACTCTAGACAATGCTCAAAGAAATTATGCTACTACTGAAAAAGAACTTTTAGCAGTTGTATTTGCTTGTGATAAGTTTAGACCCTAGATTGTTGATTCTAAAGTAACTATTCACACTGATCATGCTGCTATTAAATATCTCATGGAAAAGAAAGATGCTAAACCTAGACTTATTAGGTGGGTTCTCTTGCTACAAGAATTTGATTTGCATGTCGTTGATAGAAAGGGAGCTGAGAAGCCCGTTGCAGACAACTTGTCTAGGTTAGAAAATGTTCTTGATGACCCAATACCTATTGATGATAGCTTTCCTGATGAGCAATTAAATGTTATAAGTACTTCTCGTAGTACTCCTTGGTATGCTGATTATGCTAATTATATTGTTGCTAAATTCATACCACCTAGTTTCACTTACCAACAAAAGAAAAAGTTCTTCTATGATTTGAGACATTACTTTTGGGATAACCCACATCTTTATAAAGAAGGAGTAGATGGTGTTATTAGACGTTGTGTACCTGAGCATGAACAGGAACAGATCCTACGCAAGTGTCACTCCGAAGCTTATGGAGGACACCACGTTGGAGATAGAACTGCACATAAGGTATTGCAATCCGGTTTTTATTGGCCTACTCTCTTCAAGGATGCCCGCAAGTTTGTCTTGTCATGTGATGAATGTCAAAGAATTGGTAATATTAGTAGACGTCAAGAAATGCCTATGAATTATTCACTTGTTATTGAACCATTTGATGTTTGGGGCTTCGATTATATGGGACCCTTTCCTGCCTCTAATGGATACACACATATTCTAGTTGCTGTTGGTTACATTACTAAGTGGGTAGAAGCTATTCCAACTAGTAGTGCTGATTATAACACTTCTATTAAAATGCTTAAAGAAGTTATTTTTCCGAGGTTTGGAGTCCCTAGATAATTAATGATTGATGGTGGTTCACACTTTATTCATGGTGCTTTCTGTAAAATGCTTGCTAAGTATGATGTTAATCATAGAATTGCATCTCCTTATCACCCGTAGTCTAGTGGTCAAGTAGAATTGAGCAATAGAGAGCTCAAATTAACTTTGAAAAGACTGTTAATAGGTCTAGGAAGAATTGGTCCAAGAGAATTGATGGTGCATTATGGGCCTATAGAACTGCATATAAAACTCCTATGGGTATGTCTCCATATAAAATGGTTTATGGAAAAGCATGTCATTTACCTCTCGAACTAGAACATAAGGCATATTGGGCTATTAAAGAGCTCAACTATGATTTCAAACTTGCCGGTGAGAAGAGGTTAATTGATATTAGCTTGCTTGATGAATGGAGAACCCAAGCTTATGAAAATGCAAAGTTGTTTAAAGAAAAAGTTAAAAGATGGCATGACAAAAGGATACAAAAGCGTGAGTTTAATGTAGGTGATTATGTATTGCTATACAACTCTCGTTTGAGATTTTTTGCAGGAAAACTTCTCTCGGGAAGGCCCCTATGTTATCGAGGAGGTCTATCTTTCCGGTGCCATAAAAATCAACAACTTCGAAGGAACAAATCCGAAGGTGGTAAACGGCCAAAGAATTAAACATTATATCTCAGGTAATCCCATAAATGTTGAAACCAATTGTTGGTGTCAAAACCGGTGGATCTCGGGTAGGTGGTCCCGGACTGTGCGTCTAGGAGGATGGTAACAGGAGACAAGGGACACAATGTTTTTACCCAGGTTCGGTCCCTCTAGATGGAGGTAAAACCCTACTCCTGCTTGATTAATATTGATGATATGGGTAGTACAAGAGTAGATCTACCACGAGATCAGAGAGGCTAAACCCTAGAAGCTAGCCTATGGTATGATTGTTGTTCGTCCTATGGACTAAAACCCTCCGGTTTATATAGGCACCAAAGAGGGTTAGGGTTACACAGAGTCGGTTACAATGGTAGGAGATCTACATATCCGTATCGCCAAGCTTGCCTTCCACGCCAAGGAAAGTCCCATCCGGACACGGGACGAAGTCTTCAATCTTGTATCTTCATAGTCCAGGAGTCCGACCAAAGGTGATAGTTCGGCTATCGGGACACCCCCTAATCCAGGACTCCCTCAGTATCCCCTGAACCAGGCTTCAATGACGACGAGTCCGGCGCGCATATTGTCTTCGGCATTGCAAGGCGGGTTCCTCCTCCGAATACTTCATAGAAGATTTTGAACACAAGGATAGTGTCCGGCTCTGCAAAATAAGTTCCACATACCACCGTAGAGCGAATAATATTTACACAAATTCAATCTGTTGACGTATTCCATGGCGTGACATCACACCACGACCAAGCCTTTATTCGAAGCATTTTTACTGGCCCACCACAGCGTGTTTAGCGAGGCGGTTTCCTTGGCACGTCTTGTCAAAGCAGAGATCGTCCCCCCTTATTCCGGGATTCTCATCAATACGGGCGTGGGTAACCCAACCGTGCCATTAATTACGGCGCTTGGGAGATAAGCGAGTTTTACCAGGCTGGTGGGGGCACATAGTTTCGTCCGCCCATATAAGGGGATAAGGATCCACCTTTTTTATCTACGCCTTCTTCCTCCTTTGCTTATCCATTTCCGCACACTCGAGCTCCAGCGCCCAAGTCCGCACTTCCCACCTCAACCTTCTCCAGCCATGTCCGGAGCGGGAGGCAGGTGGATGGCCTCCTCTATCACGGAGGGGCACATCAAAAAGTTGAGGAAAGCCGGATACTTGCACAACGACATTGCGCACCGGCTTCCAGACGAGGGGCAGCTCGTCCCCACCCCCAGGCCCCATGAGAGGGTGGTGTTCCTCCACCATTTCCTCCGCGAACTGGGCTTCCCAGTCCACCCATTTGTCTGGGGGCTCATGTTCTACTATAGCCTGGATTTCCACGATCTGGCCCCGAACTTCATCCTCAACATTTCGGCATTTATCGTCATGTGCGAGGCCTTCCTCCGCATCAAGCCCCACTCCGGCTTATGGCTGAAGACCTTCAATGTCAAGCTGAAGGTAGTGGCCGGCCAGCAGGCGGAGTGCGGAGGCGCCATGGTGGGCAAGATGCCCAACGTTATATGGCTCGAGGGCTCCTTCGTGGAAACCATCAAAGGGTGGCAATCGGGGTGGTTCTATATCACCGAGCCGCGTGACCCTGAATGGGCAGCGGCCCCCAAATTCCGATCTGGCATCCCCACACGGCTCACCTCCTGCAAAGAGAAGGGCCTGTCGTGGGGTAATTCGGGAGAGCTGACCAGACTCCAAACCTGCGTCCAAAACCTGGTGGACAGGAAGGTTAAACTTGTCAACGTAGTCCAGGTCATGCTCCTCCGCTGGACCCTCCCATGTCAACGAAGGGCTTTTAACTTGTGGGAGTTCGACCCGGCCCAGCACCAAACTTTGACCAGGCTCTTTGACACAACGCACGAGGATGCCTGGAAAGTGCTATTCAAGGGCGCCGAGGTTCCCCCTCTCATTACCGAGGATCACGGATTCTGTGCGAAGCGCCAAGCTAGCGTAGTAAGCTTGTTTTACCCTTTACGTGATACTTGTTTTCATAGTTTGACTCTATGCGGGATCTAAGCTCCCGTTCCTTTGACAAGACAGGCAGAAGAAGACCGGACAGATCGACTGTCCGGCTCCTTTGCCCGAAGGCCCAGCGGACGCCCGATTGACGGGGCTGCTGGTTCCGGCACCTCACGTGGTGCCGGAGAAGAAGGCCACGGGAACTCGAAGGAGTTCCCGGTGCCATGTGTTGTCGGACTCATCGTCCGATGACTCCGAGGCGGACTCCTCCCGCGAAGACGAGGAGGAGGAAAAAGAGGCCTCTCCCCCAGCGGGGGGAGAGAAGAAAAGGAAGGCCGCCCCAACTGGGGAGGCCGGAGGGTCCAAGAAGGGAAGGACCCTCCCTTCGGACTACTCCACCAACGCCGACGACGGCGAGGAGAAGTGGCCACCGAGGGCTAAGCCCCTGGCGACATCGTAAGTGTCCGGATACCAGAATAACTCATGGCGTTTCGTTTGTCGTACAGAATCTCCTAACGCCGAATATAACCCTGCAGCCCGCCCGAGGACGGGCTCGACGCTTCAACGAGCGGCTCCCTGGATTCGTCGGACGTGAATAGCACCTCACTTCCGGCTGCCTCCTCTCCTCGCGCTGCGGATGACACCGAGGTGGGGTCCCAAAAGGGTCCCAGCCAGGAGGAGGTGGTCCAGGAGGCGCCGCAAGGCAACCTCCCGAACTCCAGGCGCAAGGGGGATAAAACCCCAAAGGGCTCTAAGTCCGGCCCTGGGCCGGACTCCACACCGGAACCTTCAATGGTTCCGGAGTCCGGCAGGTGGCCCCTTCGTAAGAAGGGCAAGACTGCGAAACCGGTGACCTCCGTCCAACCGGAGGCGCCGGATAATTTGCTGGAGGCGCTTAACGGCGCCTCCATCAATGAGGAGCACCGCACTGTTATGAGTGGGGTGATCCAGAAAGTTCAGTCTGCCAATAGCGGGCTGACTGAAGCCTGTGCCAGCCTTCTAACAGGCTTTGAGGTATGTATTTAATATATATAAAAAAATTACCGCATAGACAGTAGCCCCTGATGCTCAGTTTGGTGTTCGGAAAGAAAAGCCGAATTGAGGATCTAAAAAGATGTACGTAGGAGTCTAACATAAGTATGTCAATATGGGAATGCAGGCTGCGCTGCTGACCTTTGCCGCACTGACTGCAGAGGTCAATGCATTGAAGTAGAGCCTCGAGCGGTCCGAGAACGAGGTCAGCCTTGCCAAGACGCAGCTCGAGGACAAGGAAGGTAAGTAATACCTTATGGAAGTATATAAAATATGTGGTTGCAAAAAATGACAGGAATAACGTGAGTATTGCAGGGGCCACGAACGAGGTGGCGACCCTGAAGGAAGCAGTGTCCAAGGCCGAAAGCAGTGCGGCCGCGGAGCGCACCGAGCGAGAGAAGCAGGAGGCGCGGGTGGTGGAGGTGCGGCAAGAGCTCCAGGCTCTTGTGAAAAAACACGAGAGTTTGGAGCGTGACTCAAAGACTCGAGAGTCCGAGCTCGCCTTGGCCCTTGAGAGCACCAAATCCGCTAAGGCCGAAGCCCAAAAAGCCCTCCAGGAAATTGAGGCATTGAAGAAGATAGCGGCGGGTAGGGCATTCTTTATGGAAAGCAAGGACGTGAAAGTGAATTACTTGTTACTTACCCGAATCCGGAGCTCTCCAGGAGCATTCGCAGATCTGCCCGGCAGTGTGTCCAATGCTGCCGCGTTCTACCGAGCCGAGGAGGGGAGCTCGACGGAGAAGGTGTTCTGGTCTCAGTATGCTGAGGCCAGACACCCGGTGCCCTTGAGCAACCAGCTGAAGCAGTTGGTCGAGCTCCATAAGGTGGCCGAACAGGCCATGAAGGGCCTCATAGTTCGGCTGTGGCCTAAGGAAGCCATGCCTGGGAGCTACTTCGGGCTGGTGAGGCGGCTGGTGGACGCCTGTCCATGGATTGAAGTCGTCAAGCGCTCCGTCTGCATCGAAGGTGCCCGTAGGGCCCTTGCCCGTGCTAAAGTGCACTGGGGCAAGATGGACGCTGAGAAGCTTGTGACAGATAGACCACCGCCGGGCAAGGAGTATCGCAAGCCCCAGATGTATTATGAGGGCGTCCTGAAGGGTGCCCGCCTTATAGTGGGTGAATGCTCCAAAGATGTAATTTTTCAGTAAACTCTCATTTGTTATCCTATACGCTGAAAACTTGTTCATATGCGCAAAGCAATGCTTGTGAATTTAAAATATTACCTTCTATGCGGCCGTTTATTAAATTTGAGAGATGGCGAGTCATCGACTTCTGCCTCCATGCCGCAAGTGCTGGGGTGTTCGGGATAAACTTGAGCGCTCTTTTTCCCATTCTTGGGTCCTTCGAGGGAGGCGCTCAACGCAGTGAACGAGGCAACTGAACTATAATGGCGAGTCTTTAGGGACTCGAAAACCTCTCGAACAGCGGCCGGCTCTCGCCCTATCATGACAGTTAGTTTTAGCTTTCTCCACTGAGGTGCTTAACCCAGCTCAACAGGGGCACAATCGCAGTGGTTTTCCCAGTGCTACCTTAGTCGATATAATGGAACGTAAGGTACCAAAACATGGGAGCCAGGAAAACCCAACTATTGACCCAAGACATGATTCGGAGCCGATGCATATAACACTATAACTTTGGGGTGCCGCACTTGTGAAAGTGTTCAGACTTATCACACCATATTTTGGGGTACTTAAGCCCCTGGTGTATTTGGCCGTACCAAAGTGTACGGGTGCAACATGTCATAAGTAAACATATATAGATAAAAAGGAATGCAATAATAGGCAGAAGCTATGTATTGTTTATTTAAAAAGGCTACGGTAAAAGCAGGACAATACAAATAGTGCGATAAGCAATGGACGGCACTATTTAACATGTCCCCCTCCGGGGGCGAGCTGCGGGATGATATGTGAAACAAGTATACCGCTCGTTATAGAGACCACCTGGACACTCGACGTAGCTTTCTTCTTCCCTGGCTGTTGCATCGTGTGTTCAGCGATTCTACTACCGGACAGGGCTTCTTGAAAAAGGAGTCCTGAAAGTAAGAGAAAAAAAAGAATGACACAATCGGGAGCCCCTGGTGCGGTTGAGCCGCATTCTGGGCCTGCCGTTGTCGTGCCCCTCCCCCTATGCCCATGGTATTTCCAGAGCGTAATTATGTACGCGGAGTACTGGTTTCGCAATTTTGCGAGGGCTGGGGTTGGGGCCGCATTGCTATGCGTGCTCAGGACGTGCTAGGCGGTCTTGTTGTAGGTTACTCCGGGCGCGCTTGACGGTGTCCGGACGTTTAATAGCCGGACTCGAGAATTGCCTTGAGAGGCTGCTTTGTACTTCCGCCGCGAGGGCCGCCTATGCTCCTCCATTCGGAGAGAGCGTTCGGTGTTTCCGTTGACCGTAATGACTCCTCGAGGGCCTGGCATCTTGAGCTTGAGGTATGCATAGTGCGGCACCGCATTGAACTTTGCAAATGCGGTTTGTCCGAGCAGTGCGTGATAGCCGCTGCAGAACGGGACTATGTCGAAGATTAACTCCTCGCTTTGGAAGTTATCCGGGGATCCGAAGACCACTTCAAGTGTAACTGAGCCTGTACAGTTGGCCTCTACACCTGGTATGACGCCTTTAAAGGTCGTCTTTGTGGGTTTAATCCTTGAGGGGTCTATGCCCATTTTGCGCACTGTATCCTAATAAACCAGGTTCAGGCTGCTACCGCCATCCATCAGGACTCTAGTGAGGTGAAATCCGTCAACGATTGGGCCTAGAACCAATGCGGCGAATCCGCCATGGTGGATGCTAGTGGGGTGGTCCCTTCGATCAAAAGTGATCGGGTAGGAGGACCACAGATTGAACTTTGGGGCGACTGGCTCCATCGCACATGTCCCTTAGCGCACGCTTCCACTCCCTTTAGGGTATGTGAGTTGCATATATCATGTTCATCATCCGCACTTGTAGGGGGAAGCCCTTTTGTCCTCTATTGTTCGGCGGCCGGGGCTCCTCCTCGTCGTTGCTATGCAGTCCCTTGTCATTGTTTTCGGCATTTAACTTGCCTGCCTGCTTGAACACCCAACAATCCCTGTTGGTGTGGTTGGCTGGTTTTTCGGGGGTGCCATGTATCTGGCACGAGCGATCGAGTATTCGGTCCAAATTGGACGGGCCCGGAGTATTTCTTCTGAATGGCTTTTTCCGCTGACCGGATTTAGAGCCTCTGAATCCGGCATTGACTGATGTATCCTCAGCATTCTCACCGTTAATGTGGCGCTTGTGCTTGTTGCGACGTGACCTGCCGTTGATGTCCTTGGTATCCGAAATACTAGGGCTCTTGGTCATGTTGTTACTACGAGCTAGCCAGCTGTCCTCTCCCACGCAAAAGCGGGTCATGAGTGTTGTGAGGGCTGCATGGATTTCGGCTTTTCCTGTCCTAGGTGTCGGGCAAGCCACTCGTCGCGGATGTTATGTTTGAAGGCTGCAAGGGCCTCTGCATTCGAATAGTCGATGATTTGATTTTTCTTGGTTAGGAACCGTGTCCAGAATTGTCTGGCCGATTCCTCTGGCTGCTGAATTATGTGGCTTAGGTCATCGGCGTCTGGTGGTCGCACATAGGTGCCCTGGAAATTGTCGAGGAATGCGGCTTCCAGGTCTTCCCAACAACCAATTGACTCTGCTGGCAAGCTATTAAGCCAATGCCGAGCTGGTCCTTTAAGCTTGAGTGGGAGGTATTTGATGGCGTGTAGATCATCACCGCGGCCATGTAGATATGAAGGAGGTAGTCCTCAAACCATACCGCAGGATCTGTTGTGCCATCGTATGATTCGATGTTTACGGGTTTGAAACCCTCGGGGATTTGATGATCCATTACTTCATTTGTGAAGCATAGTGGGTGTGCGGTGCCCCTGTACTGGGCTATATCACGGCATAGCTCAAATGAGCTTTGTCTGCTATGTTCGGCTCGGCCGGATTTGCTGTATCCGGCATGACGGTTATCGTCACGTGTAGTGAGGCGCCCGCGCGATCCGTAGATCGATCTTGTTTGCCTTGCCTTGTCCTCCAATATATCTCACAGGTCTGGCGCATTTCCCCATGCCTTGGTACTTTTTGAGCAACACCGGGGTGCGGCTTGAGTGGAGGGCCGAGAGGCCTCTCTGCCGCGGCCACGAGGTGGCCGGTCGGCTGCATCATGCGCTGGTGATGTAGGTTTGGGTGCTTCCTCCTCTAATCGGGGTAGCAGCCTGCGTTTTGGGTAGCTCTTGGAGGGGCGTTCGAGTTCATACTCTTCGTCCGCAAGGACTTCAGTCCATCTGTCAGCTAGTAAGTCTTGGTCAGCTCTAAGTTGTTGCTGCTTTTTCTTGAGGCTGCTTGCCGTGGCCATAAGCCTGCGTTTGAAACGCTCCTGTTCGACGGGATCCTCAGGCACGACAAATTCGTCGTTGTCGAGGCTTGCCTCGTCTTTGGATAGAGGCATGTAATTATCGTCCTCTACCTCTGTGTCTGCCGCTCTCTCATGAGGGCTGGCTTCTCCATCCTCCCGCGCTGAATCCTGCTGGAGGGGGTTGTCTTCGGCACTTTCTGGGGTGTTGTTGTCTCCCGTGCCAGAATCACCGTTTTTGCTGTGGCGGGATTTAGAGCGGCGCCGCTGACGCTGGCGCTTAGGCTGTTTCTTGGAGGGGTCATCCTCTGTTGTTCCATCGCCATTCCCATCTTTTGGGATGTCCACCATGTATATGTCGTATGATGAGGTGGCCTTCCAGTGCCCTGTAGGCGCTGGTTCTTGGTCGTCTCCTGCATCGTCGTCCATACCGTCGATGTCTTCGGAGTCGAAATCGAGCATGTCGGTTAAATCATCGAAAGTGGCTACGAAGTGGGTGGTGGGTGGGCTTTGAATTTCTTCGTCGTCCGCATCCCAACCTTCCTGACCATAATCCGGCCAGGGCTCTCCTGATAAAGAGAGAGACTTTAGCGAATTCAGGATGTCGCCAAAGGGCGAGTGATGAAAGATGTCCGCGGCAGTGAACTCCATGATCGGCCCCCAATTGGATTCGATTGGCAGGGGCGCGGAAGGTTTGGAGTCCGGAGAGGAGTCCGGCACCTTGGAGTCACGAGCTTTGCAAAGGACAGGGTTGGTGTTCGGCTCGATCGCCGTAGAGATAGCAGCCCCCGAGGCGGTGTCCAGCCACCCGTCCTCGACCGGCGTAGTCGGCTCCGAGCTAAGGGTCGGAGCAGACACTGGTGCGACCTCCAGGGCACTGTCCGGCAGCAGAGCTAGATCATGCCCATCGTGACAGTGTGGCGCGCTTGGCTGTGGCTCGAACCCGTCGAAGATCAAGTCTCCGCGGACGTCAGCCGTATAGTTCAAACTTCCAAATCTGACCTGATGGCCAGGGGCATAGCTTTCGATCTGCTCCAGATGGCCAAGTGAATTGGCCCGCAGTGCAAAGCCACCGAATACGATGATCTGTCCCGGGAGAAAAGTCTCATCCTGGACTGCATCGTTGTTGATGATCGGAGGAGCCATCGGGCCTAAAGATGACGACACAGAGGAACTCTCAATGAAAGCACCAATGTCGGTGTCAAAACCGGCGGATCTCGGGTAGGGGGTCCCAAACTATGCGTCTAGGCGGATGGTAACATGAGACAAGGGACACGATGTTTTTACCCAGGTTCGGGCCCTCTCGATGGAGGTAAAACCCTACTCCTGCTTGATTAATATTGATGATATGGGTAGTACAAGAGTAGATCTACCACGAGAGCAGAGAGGCTAAACCCTAGAAGCTAACCTATGGTATGATTGTTGTTCATCCTACGGACTAAAACCCTCTGGTTTATATAGGCACCGAAGAGGGTTAGGGTTACACAGAGTCGGTTACAATGGTAGGAGATCTACATATCCGTATCGCCAAGCTTTCCTTCCATGCCAAGGAAAGTCCCATCCGGACACGGGACGAAGTCTTCAATCTTGTATCTTCATAGTCCAGGAGTCCGGCCAAAGGTGATAGTTCGGCTATCCGGACACCCCCTAATCCAGGACTCCCTCACCAATGTTATTGGAACCGTAACCCCGGAGGAATACATAAGAGACACTTTCCAGAACGTTTTAGACTCCGAAAAGGAATAGGTATGTGGTATGGTAAGTAAACCGACTCCAAAACAAATTTTAAGGCAATATTTCTCCGTTTTGGAATATTTAGAAAAATAGAAAAATAAATAGCAGTCCGGGAAGGACATGAGGTCTCCACGAGGGTGGAGGGCGCGCCCTACCCCCTTGGGCGTGCCCTCTACCTCATGAGCACCTCGTGTGCCTTCCGGACTCCGTTTTCTTGCTCGTTACAAAATTTGGTTGGTAAAAATTCATTATATAACCTCCCGAAGGTTTTGACTCCTGTATCATGCAATTATCTTCTGTTCTTGTTTCGAGCTGTTTTTTTGACAGATCTAGATTATCATGGCGTCCCCAAGTGCCTCCAAGGACAAGTTCTTCGAGAGGGTCATAAACCCTTACCTTGCGGAGGTGTTGCGACACCCTCAGACCATTGAGATGCGCGATGGGTTGCTGCACATCCGCGATGTTGAGGGACCAAAGGGGACCGGAAGCATGGAGACGAGGCTTGAAGCAGTGGAGCAACAAGTTTTCAAGTGTCAAGGGATGGTGGAGCGTGGACTCAACTCCAACCACATGATGATCGCGGAGTTCACTAGCAACCACAAGTCGGATGCCGACAACATCGGGGAGGCCATCTTCAAGCTTCATGAGAAGATCGAGCACCTCCAAGCCCAAATCTATGACCTGCAAAACCAAAACTGTGAGTACTAATATAGATTCAAAAGGATGAGTTTGGCTGTAGATTTGAGGATCCGGAGACTCGATCATCCTTCTATGATGGTGAGCCTATGCCCTGGAAGATGGACAAGCTGGCATCATCAACAACACCTCCACCTTCTTCGCCAACCAAGGAGACATAATCACATTGGTATGGGCACTCCCCTTGGCAACTGCCAAGCTTGGGGGAGGTGCCCCGGTATCGTATCACAATCACATCTCCTATCTTTACCCTTTTTTAGTTCAATCCTATTAGTAGTATCTTGATCTAGTAGAATAAAGTTTATGGCATGATCTAGTCTTGAGTTTTGCTTTATGATCTCTCTATGTAATCGAGTCCGTGAGTTATATAATAAAGATTAGTGTTGAGTCAAGGGTTTGATTATTTTGCGATGATCTTGAGTGAACAAAATAAAAGAAAAGAAGAAAAAGAATAAAAAGAAACAAAGAGTTCATATTGATCTTATTGATAGTAATGACTTCACATAGAGAGAGTATGATGATTAATAGTTGTTGGGAGTTGGTAGACATAGCTTTGGTTATCGTTGCAATTAATAGGAAGTAATAAGGAAAGAGAGGTTTCACATATAGATATATTATCATTGACATCTTTTATGATTGGGAGCACTCATTAAAATATGACATACTAAAGAGTAGATGTTGGACAAGGAACACAACTTAATGAATTATGTTTTCTTATATCTGAGATAAAGTATGTTGTCATGGATCCTCTAACATGTTGAGCTTGCCTTTACCCCTCATGCTAGCTAAATTCTCAGCACTAAGTTTTGCCATGAGAGATACTACTTGTGCTTCCAAACACCCTTAAGCCAGTTTTGCCATGAGAGTCCACCATATCTACCTATGGATTGAGTAAGATCCTTCAAGTAAGTTGTCATCGGTGCAAAGCAATAAAAATTGCTCTAAATATGTATGATTGATTGGTGTGGGAGAAATAAGCTTTATACGATCTTGTGATGTGGAAGTAATAAAAGCGACAGACTGCATAATAAAGGTTCATATCACAAGGGGCAATATAAAGTGACATTCTTTCGCATTGAGATTTTGTGCATCCAACCATAA
This sequence comes from Triticum aestivum, assembly GCF_018294505.1. Classification (NCBI taxonomy): domain Eukaryota; kingdom Viridiplantae; phylum Streptophyta; class Magnoliopsida; order Poales; family Poaceae; genus Triticum; species Triticum aestivum. The sequence goes on along the minus strand of NC_057807.1, from coordinate 468,390,456 downwards.
AAGCGCATGGCAACCTCTGCTTCCCTCTGCGAAGGGCCTATTTATTATTATCTTCTACCTTATGCAAGTGTCACGGTGATCTTCACCTTTCACTACTAGAAAAAACCCTACTAATGGCGCACCTAGTATGGCTATTAGTGGCGCATCCATGGTGCGCCATTAATAGCACGCCATTAGTAATTTTTACTAATGGCACACCACCTGGTGCGCCATTAGTATCTGGTATACTAATGGCGCACCTTGGGTGCGCCATTAGTATAGGCCAGGGTGCGCCATTAGTATGCCTTCCAGGGGCCATGTATACCCAGGTGCTTTGGCATACTAATGGCGCACCACCTCTGGATGCGCCATTAGTAACCGCGGCATACTAATGGCGCACTGCCTAGTGATGCGCCATTAGTATGCACTGTCATACTAATGGCGCACTGTCATGTGATGCGCCATTAGTATGAATATTAGGTTTTTTTTATTTTTTTTATTTTCTGTTTTTTGCACAGGTTACAAAATGTATAATTTGACAAAATATAGACAGCACACATCAACAACAGATTCATCAAATACAATAGAAGATTAGTCTTTGAATACAATTCATCATATTAGTCTCCGAATACAATTCATCATATTAGTCGCCGAATTGAAAAGACCGAACAAAGATAGAACATTATATTACAAGTCTCGAGACCGCGAGTAGCGAGTCTGTCTTCACATTACAAGTCGATATCGATCATCTAAACTACCATCACATAGAAGAGAGCTGCGGTCCTCACGATGAGCATCATCACGATGAAACTCGTCTTCATCCGGTTCCTCCAACGCTCCCTCCCCTCTCCCGCTAGATAGCGGGCGTATCTAGATTCGGCCTCGGCCCTAGTGGTGTACCCTTTGTAACTGTTACCGCTGAATCGGTGAACCTGTCTCCGACACTCCTCCCAGTCATCGTAGACTCCGGGAACCTTACCCTTGTACACGACATACGTCGGCATCGCTATGCACTAGCCAAATGAAACGTTAGTACCAATTCACAGACAATACATAAGCAATATATAAGTATGCAACAGAACGATCGGAAGAGAAAAGCAAGACATTAATAGCATCGATTACATCTAAGTTGAACGACTCTCGAAACCAAAGAGACATACTACAAGTTCATTAAAGTTTAATTACAACATGAGCCAATCGATGTTTCAGAACTAGACAACTCGACTCAAGGGACCGGAGCGTGGATGAAGCCGCCGTCTATCGTGGGAGTCATGAAAGAACGGGCGTTGTCATCCTGCATTTGTAGCATTGTGTTGATGTCACTGTTGGACGGTTGATTTCTGAGGTAGAACTGCCCCGAGGTACGAAGGACATCTTGATGGATGATTTCCGCAAACTCCGACTGGATGCGAAAGAATTCTTGTCGGAGGTCCGCGTCCTGGATTGCCGACACGCTCGCGGCCCAATCTTTGAGTTTACTCGGTAGCAGAAGTTGATGATGGTCCCGTACGATCGCCCGCATGTGATGGATGGCGTAGTAGGCACCCTTCTGACCGCCAGGCGGCTGCTTGATGCAGCAGAATGTCGTATTGTGGGAGAACACGTGCTTGCCGTACTTACGAATAGGCCTGGTGAAGGTGCCTCCAGATTGGGCGTAGCCGAGGAGAACATCATCAAGAACCTTCCTGACATTTGTGTAGTCTACGTTCGACTGACGGTCCGGGTCGAAATACGTGGCCATAGAATATTTGGGGCTTAGGAGGATGAGCATGCAACGTGTGTCACTGCAGAAAACACGGAATGTTAAAAGAAAAATGATCGAAATGTAAGAATTCATATGTTACGGGCCGGTTGAGGGGAGGACTTACTCGGGAAAGTAAGGCACGAGGAAGTTATCCTTATCTTGGTTTGCCAGAATGACGCCTTCGAGGTAAGAACTCGCGACTTGCCGGTCCCCAGCACTGCCCAAGATCTTGGCACGCATGTAGAAGGGGTCAACTATCACGATGTCCGGGGTCTTGTCGCGAATGATCCGCATCTCCATACTCAGCGAAAATAGCCGAACGAAGGTGTAGTGCAGCGGATGAAGGTTCAACATAGCATGGATGTCATCAAAACGCAGGACGATCGTACGCCCGATGGAGTTATCCACAAAGCCCTTGCCCTCTGGCACCTTGGCCATGAAAACCGGGTATGCCACATCCTTCTCTCTGAGACGCCGCTTCTCCAAAGCAAGAACACTGTCATGCAGACGCCGCATAGCACCGGTTGCAGCATTGAGCATATTTGTCGGTAGCATCGCCCTACCCGCCACATGCACCCTCCTCGAGATATCCTGCGGTGAAGGTGGCTCGTCCTGAGCACGGATCGTACTCGGTGCCGGCTGGCTCGCACCCTTCTTAGTCTTTCTTTTGCGTGCCTTCTTCTTCTCCTGTAATGGGACCGAGTTCTGCTCACAGACCGCCTTCTTGAGTGTGTTGGGGCTGATAATATTTCGCACCTCGCCTATCTGAGGCTCGGTGAAGTCGGCAGCTGGAGGCGTCTCCTGAGAGCTGAACGCCAGACGACGCCTGTTGCAACTTGGATTCTCGGCGGTACGAGCTAGATCGCACATGTCTTTTGTTGGGTTTGGTTCTTGAGAAGGAGGCCCCATGAAGTCGCCATCGTACCCATGCTCGGCAAAGTACTGATCGACATTGCCAAATGTATCATCGTCGTTGTCGTTGTCGTTCTGATCCTGTGCCATATGCATGTTTGGATCCAGTGGCATAGGGATGTCCGGCACCGTTACGGCGGTCTTGACATGGGGCCGACTTGGCGTCGGCACGACTGGCAGTGTTGTCTTTGGGGTGGTGTCCCCCGCCCCCAAACGAATCTGGCTCTTCGGCCAAAGTAGGGGGCAGCTCAGGCAGGCGCTGAGGTTCATCACGTCTTCATCGTCGGCCCCGACGGGTCGAATCGGAGGTAACAAGTCGTCGCAACCTGGCAGCACCCGAACCAGTTGAACCCTAAACAAGTTGGGTGGCATCTGGGTACCGTGGAACAAGGGGTTGCCCGGTTGAACGATTTTGCCCTTGGCGACATCGACCAACTCGTTGTTCACGAAGTGAAGGAGAGTGCACGGAACGTCGGCGGCGCCCTGTGAAAACATGTAGGGCGTCAGGGATGCCCAGTCAAAGGCAAGGAGATGAAGTCCTCGGCCGAGAGAGGCTTAATTAGTTACCGTGATGATGGCGTCGAGCTCGGCTAATGTCGAGGCACCGCCAACGGCGGGCGTGCAGTTGACGGAGGGGCCGCTTGCTGAAGAGGTGTCGGCCGGCGTACACCCGGGTGCATTAAGCTCCCGTGCCGGCGTCGGAGACACCAATGCCGCCTCCGCCGGAGGCACCAATGGCCCCGCCATCGCATTATGCGAATTGCTGGCCGTGAAGCTAGGAATCGGGGGCGGCCCCTGTTGGCCGCCCGCAATCCACGCACTCAACCCCGAGATCAAGGTAGGCACAAGGGCGGTGATCGTCGCTCCGAGTCATTGTTCCACTTGCTCTTGGACAATCTCCGGAATCCGCGCCACCTGTGCCTTGAGTTCTTGAACCTCTCGCGCCTGGCTTTCCGAGCTGGTCTTTTTCTCCTTCCGCACACCAGCGGTATAGTATGACCCCCATTTTGTCGACAAGCCTTTGCCGGCCACACGACCAGCTGACGTCGGCTTACTGAGCTTATCCTTGTTCTTCATTACATTCAACCCCCTATTTAGAGTGGTGTCCCAAGGGTTGCTCTTAGTCGACTCCGCGCTACTGCTTTCAGTCGCCTGCGGAAGGAATGTGAACCATTTAGAAATTTGGCTTCATTAATTAGAATGCAACCATATGGAGCTAATTACGCGGGGGTGTATTCCTTACCAGAACAAGCTCAAGCGCCCTGGTCTTCGGATCCGTGGTAAGCTCCTTTGTTATCGGGTCCTCCTTGTACCGGGCCCTGACATAGTTCCTAGTCTGCTTGTTACCGCTGTATTTATCGAAGCGGGGCGGTAGGCCTTGCTCGGCACGGTCCACGTCCTCCTTGTCCCATATAGGCTCCGCCACTCTGTAACCGCCGGGACCGAGTGTGTGTTCCCCTATGTTCAGCTCCCGCATTTGTTTCCCCCACTCACTTGATTGGGAGCTTGCGGTGCTCGAGCAATTGATCTTGAAGTCGTTGTAGTCATCTTCGGTGATCGACGGATTTTTCTCCTTGATCTTCTGATAACTCTCACCTTTCTCGATCATTCTCTTCACATTACTTTTCCAAGTAGACAGGGCCTTGCTCATCTTCGTGAGGGCAGCATTGTTCACTTTATTCCCTTTGAGGCTTGTGTTTTCAAATTCAGCGGGGAACTTGTATCGTTCGTGCAGCTTCGTGAAGAGGAGGTTGCGCAAATTCCCTCGGTCAGGATGCCTCAGGTTCTCGGTGTTGATCGAGATGGTGCTCCGAACAATGCACCCGAGCTGAAGCGAGTACCCCTTGACTATTCGTTCGGGCGCCGTTGGATTCCCGTTGGAGTCCACTTCAGTAACTTCCTCCTTGAGGGTGCGGAGCACGATCGGGCGCCGGTCCTTCCGTTGCCTCTTCGGTTGGCTGCCATCTGTGCGTGCGCCGCCATCATCAGTAGTGGCATCCTCGGCAGCACCATCAGTGGTGGCATCAGTGTGGTCATCCTCGGCGGCACCATCTGTGGTCTCAGGATCGGTGGGGAAGGCGGCGGCCTCATACAAGTGAGGTTGTTCCTCCATCTCCTGGGACAGCTCCCAGAATGCCTTGCCGCCCGAACCCCCGGCCTCATCATTGTGGGCCATGTTTCTCTCTAAATAGAAACAAAGTTTGGTCAAAAAGTTGGTTATTGTCAAGGAACAAGATCATGGTCTCATCATTTAGGGTTTGTCAACACCGAGGCATCCTAAAATCTAAGCTTTTATCATTGAGGGTTTTTCGACGCCGAGGCACCCTAAAAGCCTAACCTTTCATCATTTCGGTTTTTATCGACACCGAGGCACCCTAAAAGCCATGCATTAGTCACAAGTACGCCGGGGCACTTGATCCTACTTAATTAACTACTAAGATACCCCGGCCCATGCATTAGTCACAAGTACCCCATATGTCCTATTTTTAGCAAAGTCATGCTAAAATTCACGGAAAATTTCAGCATGACCTTTGCTGAAAATAGGACATATGGAGTACCCGAATTTGCTGGAACGGAAGTTAATCGACATTCCGGCAAACTCAAGGGCCTCTCGGGGTACCTGCAATAGCATCACGACACGATGGTCGGAGACAAAACCCAGCAAACAAGCACCACAATGTGCCTCTACTTTCATATGGATGAAAAGGCCACAATGTGCCTCTACTAGCACCACAATCTTAGTTGCAGGTAATCTGTGTGTGTGTGTGCTGTTCCTTGCGTGTTTGTGGATAGCTGCTGTATGTCGACACACAAAGCTACTTGTTGTCCTCAGAGAAAAAAAGCTAGTACTTATTTCCCTTATCAAATAAACAGTCAAAAGGAAATTTTATTGGTTTGATAAAACAAATCTGAGTGTGTGTGGATGTTAACAGTCAGCTGGTTTGAGTGTGTGTGGATGTTAACATGTCATTATGCACAGTGAACTGCCACATTCACATATTTTGCACTGCCAGTCTGATACTAATATATATATAACCAAACTAATTTTAGAAAAGGTGACAAAGAAATACTGCATATTGGAACATCAGTATGCATAGATTTATGAAAGAGACAGCCTAGCATGGGCAGCAAGAGCCACTCAGGCTAGCCAAGGAGACTGCCCATGAAACCACACCCCAAGGTAGAAGCCATCATTCATTACAAATTTGAATATATGATATTCCAGAAAATAATCTGTTTACAAAATGAGATACATTCCGTTTGAACTACCAAGTTACACAAAGAAAATGCACCTAAGCACCAAGAGGAACTGTTACAACTCCATAAGGTATATCCAAGTCACTGCTACTCATATTCAAAAAAACTAACTCCAATATAACCATAAAGATTGTAAAACATTATATCTCCATGCTGACACGAACTGAAAGCGTAACAAAAATACCTATTATTCTAGGCAGCTGCCTTGCTAGTGATTCAGGAAAAAGTAGCAGCTCAGTCAACCACCATATAATTATACAAGGAAAAAATGCTACTTGGCACAAGTGTAAACGAGAAGCTTGAGGTACCAGCAGATTGAAGTGATAAAGTGCAAAGGAGAAGCTTGAGCTAGTAAACAATTTCTGAATGTTATAAAGTGGGGAAAGTAAAATAAAATTCATGACTAGTCATGGCACTAGAAAAGAGATGAGATTTCAGAAAACAATACTCTTAGTACATTTGCTATTTCACAAAATATAGCAAATCTGCTAGAGTTGCTCTTAGTACTCCCTCCGTTCCATAATTCTTATCATGGTTGAAATGGCTCCACGAGACGAGGGAGGATCAAACTGAATACGCACAGCTTACTCGATTGCTCGAGAGCATGCTTATATCAGCAATGGTCAATCATCATTGCCCCAAATCAGAATTCTATTTCAAAAAACATAGCAGAAAAAATGCCTTCCTGGACCATGTTTTGTGAACAGATAAACTTCTGGTGGTGAGAAAATGGCAGCGAATTTTGATAATTCGAACAGTTACTATGTCTAATGGACAAAGGTCTCTATTATAAGCATGCCAGGAAGAGTGCAAAGCAAAGCGATGCAAAACTATATGTAAAAAGAAGGCAGCAACAACACAGAATTACCCCAAAAGAATAAAGAATATGCTACCTACTGAAAGCAGCAAAATGATCATGGATTACAAGTCTGAAGAAGCAAGCGAGAAGAAGCTATCTCCTGAAAGCAACAAAATCCCAAACAATAAAGAACAAGTACAACTAACAGAAGAGAAAAATTAAATTACCAAACAATAAAGAACAACCAGTGCCTGCATTTTAACTTAAATGCAAACCACCAAAATCAATGTCAAGCAAAACCAAATAGTGCCTACAAACAATATATTTTGCATTAAACAGAGAGCATTGTTTGGCATACAGAACCGGTAATAATTTGTGGTCACCAATAGCTTGCAAAATTATGTAACAAGGGAGAATATTGGGCTATGCAATCATCCTGATGCCTACTGACCTACATCTAACTTCAAGTAGAAAGGAAACATGTACTTTAGAATCAAGATGAAATTGCACACATTATGGCAGTTGAAAGAAAGAAACTGCTCAATTACACAAACTATTACAAAGGCTTCTCAGGCTTGCTTAGTAGTACCGCATTCATGAAGAGACACAATGGTAGACCTGTATGCAAACTATTATGGGAAATCCAATAGAACTAAAAAAATCTGTACAAAGAGTTCATTTGATATTGAAGAATTTCACTTAACATTATCATTTTGTTATCCAACACTCAACACATACATGGCAAGAGAACATTATATTATACATAGCCAATGAAGGCCTCACATATTAACATTATATTATGCATAGCCTAAGAAGTGTGACAGCTTAGGGCCTCTTTGATCCAAGTAAGTTCACAGGAACTTCGCAGTAGAGAGAGAGAGAGAGAGAGAGAGAGAGAGAGGAGCTTGCACCAGCATCACCACCACCAGCACCAGCAAGTTTGAGGCCTCTTTGATTCAAAGGAATTTTGGAGGATCCTATCACATATTCCTGTGACTTTTATCTATGATCACATATTCCTGAAATAGCAAATGTACTAAAACAGTAGAGTGGCATTTATCTATGATCAACAGATCCGCCAAAGAGCATAACAAATTTCTATATACATTTAACATAATCGATCATTCGAACTTGATTCTAAGGATCAACTACTCTAGGTATGTACGTACAAGGCAGGCAAAAACACCTAGCAATAGCAACAAGAGAACATAGTTTCGTCCCTTAGGAAAAAACACGCCAGAGCATGAGAGATGGAGAGAGCAGAGAGAGAGGGGGGGATGATACCTTGACGAGCTCCCCTGATGGCGTGGGTAGTAGGGTTGGGGCAGCGTCCCGGGAAGAACTAGGCACACGCGGTCCGAGGTGCGTGCAGCCTGCGCGTGAGAGGAACCAGCATCACCAGGGAACCTTGACGGCGGCACAATCGAATCGAACAAAGGGGGAAGGGGAGGAGAAGAGGACCTTGCGAGACCTTCAATGGCGGGGTCGCGGGAGAGAAGAAGCACGCGAGCAGCGGCGTGGTCGATGGGAGCAGCTCAAGCAGAGGTGGCGGCGGATCTGGCCGGCGTCGAGGGCGGCGGGGCGGCGGCGTCGGGAGAGGAGAGGGGAAGGGGATCGAGGGCGAGGGCTCGGGCGAGGGAGAGAGAGGGGATCGAGGGCGAGCGCTCGGGAGAGGGAGAGAGAGAGGGGATCGAGGGCGAGGGCTCGGGCGAGGGAGAGAGAGGGGATCGAGGGCGAGAGCTCGGGCGAGGGAGAGAGAGGGGATCGATACGAAGTAGGGGGGCACAATACTAATGGCGCACCACCCCTCGGTGCGCCATAAGTATATACATGCTAATGGCGCACCTCGGCCTGGTGCGCCATTAGTATTTTTTTTATTTCCGCTCGAGCCAACAGGTTATCTCCCACCTGACCTTATCCACATCAACTCCCCTCTACTAGCTCGACTGGTCAGGTGCCAGTTCTCACACCAAGAGGTCCTGGGTTTGATTCCTAGGCTCCACAAAAAAAATTATGCATTTTAAAATGCTGTTTGATACTTATTTGTTTTTAAATATGTTCAAACTTATTTAAATCATAACAGTAATTTTTTTTATAAGACAGTAATTTTTTTTAAAAATATACAAACAGTAATGCCGGTGGTGAGGGGGAGGGTGCGGGGGGTCGGTGGCAGCGGTTGAGTAGGGGAGGGGTGCGGGGGGTCGGCGGCGGCGGTTGAGTAGGGGAATCGAGGGTGCGGGGGGTCGGCGGCGGCGGCCGGTGGACCCGGGGGTGCTCGGCGGCGAGGGGGACCGGATCTGGCGAGGTGGGATAGCGATCGAGATGGAGGGGGATCGAGATCGAGTGTCCATGAAATTTAAAAATATTCATGATAGTTCAAAAAGTGCCCATGAAATACAATCGAGAAATGAAGGCTACGATTTAAATACAATCGATCTTAGCTAGCTATCTGTTAACAATCTTCTTGCCCTTCTTTTTCGCAAATGGAGTTCTTCTGTGGAACAGACGTCCTTTAGGTAGGGTGGTCCTGCTTCTTCTTGTGGTGTATGCTGCTACTTCATCATCGTCGTCATGTTCGATCCTCGGGTCGCCGTACTTGTCGAAGTCTTGCTCATTGGCTACTCCATCCATTCCGATGATCTTCCTTTTGCCTCTCCTCACGACAACACGACTGGGCTTTGGCGGGTCGGTAATGAAGAAGCATTGGTCCACTTGGGAAGCCAGTACCCATGGCTCATTTTTCGCGGTGACGTTTGCGCCCGCGGTCTTGGATTTGGCTTCGGGTATAACCATGGTGGTGAAATATCGGTCTTCTTTTATGACGTTCTTGGCCCATCTGACACGGAACATCGGGACCTTCTCTCCAGCGTAGCTCAGCTCCCAGATCTCCTCGATCCTTCCATAGTATCTGTCCTTGTCGTTACCAGTGTAGGATTCCATCGTTACCCCGGAGTTCTGATAACCATCGCTCTTCATGTCCTTGGCCTCGGTGTAGAATGTGTAGCCGTTGATATCGTACGCCTCATAGGTCATCAGGTTGTGCTCGGCGCCCTCTGACAAGGCGAATATGAGTTGTTCTTCCGCGGAAGAATCCTCATGTAAAGGGTACGACAGAAGCTTCTGCTTGAACCAACGCGTGAAACATGAGTTGTGCTCTTTGAGTATATCTCCGTCCGTCCTCTGTTGGCCTCGGTCATTGTACGTCTTCTTAATAAAGGTTTTGTGCTCTACCACCCAAGGATCGACCACGTCTATGTGTTGTAGCGCGACTAGGTTTGCTCTTTCAAACTCGGCGAGTCGACCCTCGAAGTCGACATGCATTTCGCGGCGACCTTCATGGTGACCCCATCCAGCGAGCCTGCCGAGGTGCCTGTTGACGGGCAGACCAACGGGGTTCTCGATGCCTAGATAATTCATGCAGTAGGAGATGCACTCTTCGGTCAGAAAGCCCCTGGCTATGCTTCCCTCTGGACGTGACATGTTGCGAACGTATCCTTTGATGACACCATTCATCCTTTCGAATGGCATCATGCTGTGCAGGAACGTCGGCCCGAGTTGGATGATATCCTCCACTATATGGACCAGCAGATGCACCATAACGTCGAAGAATGCGGGCGGGAAGTACATCTCAAGCTCGCATAGTATCACCACGATCTCTTCCTGTAGCCTTCTGAGTTGCCTCACGCCAATCGACTTCCGAGAGATGACGTCGAAGAAGTTGCATAGGCTAAATAGTGTTTCACGGACGTGCGCGTCCATGATCCCACGGATTGCAACTGGAAGTATCTGCGTCATCAGCACGTGACAGTCGTGAGACTTCATCCTGCTGAACTTCTGCTTCGCTGGGTCTAGGTATCTGCTTATCTTCCCCGCGTAACCGTAAGGAAGTTTTACTCCTAGGAGGCAGGTGAAAAACTGCTCGATCTCCTCCTGACTTAGAGTGAAGCACGCGGGAGGGTAGTCATTTCCGGTCTTCTTGGCCTTTTTGCCTTTGCGATGACTTTCTGTGTCCTGCTTCGCCTCATCATCATCATCATCATCATCATCATCATCATATATAGCGTGAAGCTCCTGCCTGATGCCCATTGATTTCAAGTCTGCCCTTGCTTTTGGCCCATCTTTGGTCCTCTCTGGCATGTTGAGCAGGGTACCAAGCAGACTCTCGCACACATTCTTCGTGATATGCATGACATCAAGGCTGTGAGGCACACGGTGGATCTTCCAGTACGGCAAGTCCCAGAAAACAGACCTTGTTTTCCATACCTTCAGCAGCGGCTCTGGCGCCTTTTGCTTCTTTCCCGGCAGTGGGCAGTCTTTCCAATTTTTCAACAGCTTGTCTATTTCCTCGCCGCTCCTCGTACACGGGCGTTTTCGGGGTTCGGTTTCACCATCGAACAGATCCTTGCGTTTCCTCCACGGGTCATCGTCGCGAAGCCACCTTCGATGTCCCATGAACACGGTTTTCGAAGACCCGGGATCTCTATCTAGCTGGCGATACGTTGTGTCATCCATGCACCTTACGCATCCAGAAAATCCGTGGACTACCTGCCCCGCAAGATATCCGTAACCGAGATAGTCGTGCACCGTCGTGAGCAGTGCGGCTCTCATAGGGAAATATTCTTTCTCTGCGGCGTCCCACGTATTGGCTGGCGTTTTCCACAGCGTGTCAATCTCCTCTTTCAGCAACCCCAGATACAGATTGATGTCGTTCCCTGGTTGTTTCGGCCCTTCAATTAGCATACTCATGTGAATGTACTTCCTCTTCATGCACAACCAGGGGGGAAGGTTGTACATCCACACGAACACAGGCCAGGTGCTATGTGTGCTTCTCTGGCTGCCAAATGGATTGACACCATCGGTGCTCGCGCCCAGCATGATGTTCCTTGGATCCTTCCCAAATTCTGGGTATTCGAAGTTCAACGCTTGCCACTGGCTCGCATCCTTAGGGTGACTCAGCATCTTGTCTTTTTTATCTATCTCCGGATCATTTGCGTCATCTTCTCGCTTCTTCTCCTCCCTATCCGCGTGCCAACGCAGGAGCTTTGCTACCTTAGGGTCCGCGAAATACCGCTGCAGACGAGGAGTGATCGGAAAGTACCGCACCACTTTTCGAGGAGCTTTCTTCCTCTTCTTGTATCGAGTGACACCGCACACCGGACATATGGTAGACTCCGCGTGCTCATCCCGATAAATGATGCAATTGTTCATGCACACATGGTATTTCACGTGCGGTAAATCCAGAGGACACACGATTTTCTTTGCCTCCTCCAAACTAGTCGGGCACTTGTTCCCCTTGGGAAGACGTTCGTGCCAGAATGACATGTTCTCGTCGAAGCATGCGTCGGTCATTTTGTGTTTTACCTTCATCTCCAGAGCCATGAGCGTTACTTTCAGGCGGGTATCCTCGGGCCTGCATCCTTCATACAATGGAGTAACCGCGTCTAACACAAGTTGATCCATCTTGGCTTTCTCTCGGGCGGCAACTCTTGTGTTATCCGTCTGCTTGAGAAGCAGCTCTTGAATATGAGGGTCCTGCACCCAGCCCATTGATGATCCAGCGTCGTCTGCTCCGCCGGCATCATCATCATGTCCTGCATCTTCTACATGATGACTGTGTACAGCATCACCGTCGTGATCATCTCCTGGGGATTCTTCGTCTTCTCGCCCCCCCGGGCCGCGGTGGTTGTCTTGTTGCCCTTCCTCATTTCTTGCCCGGCCCCCATGGAGGACTTCGTAGTCATCTTCATCACCTTGCCACCGATATCCATCCATGAAACCACACAAGAGCAGGTGGTCCCGCACCTGCCCGGAATCCGGGTCCTCAATAAGGCTATTCAGCTTGCATCTTCGACACGGACATCTTATCTCCGTCTCGTTCTTTTGAAGCATCTCGGCCTTCGCGGACCTCAAAAACCTATTCACGATGCCTTCGGTCATCGTGCGGACCATGGTCGCCTGTGGGGTAGAGCAAAACGATATTTTAGAACCAAGAAAAAAATTTGGCATGACTTTCCCTAAAAATAGGACCAAAAAGAATGCTTAATGCCAAAATTCTCGCCGAAACGGAAATGAATCAACATTCCGGCAAAATATTGGCAACTATCGCATTTCAAATACCGGTACACCTCCAAACACAAACACATATGCAACACCACAAACATATGCAACACCACGAACATACATAGATCTAGCTAGGTCATAAAAAGTGCATGTGCGCATTGTTGTAGGGAGAACAACATAAATATAGCTTCCCCCCTTACTTACCTAGCAAAACAAGGTAACTTAACTACTTAATTTGAATGAATCTATGGTGGAAATGAGGTGAAAAAGAGGAGGCACCCGAGACAAGGAGGAGGCGGTGGAGAGAATGAAGTGGGGAGAAAGTGAGTGTGGGAGGAGAGGCTATCCAAAATATCTTGTTGCTGCCCACTTACTAATGGCGCACCAGCAACAAATGCGCCATTAGTAATCCAGGTTACTAATGGCGCACCCCCTGATGGTGCGCCATTAGTACTTTTGCAAAAAAAGGAATAAAAACAATAATAAAAAAAATAACATTAGTGGCGCACCTTCTTGCCGGTGCGCCATTACTAGTTACAACTAGTAATGGCGCACCACCAGAGGATGCGCCATTAGTATGTTTGGACAGGCGCACTAGTTCAAAAAAAAATTGGTACTAATGGCGCACTGTGAGCAGGGTGCGCCATTAGTAGTTTCAACACTAATGGCGCATCAGGGGGTGGTGCGCCATTAGTATATACTAATGGCGCACCGCATATCTGGTGCGCCATTAGTGTCAATTCCATCTATAGCCCTTTTCCTAGTAGTGTTTCCTTTTTCATTTTATCCTTTGGCAAGCCCGGCATGTTGGAAAGAACCTGATATATATATATATATATATATATATATATATATATATATATATAATTGGATGTAGGGGAGCATGAGTTATTATTGTTGACATTACCCTTGAGGTAAAAGGTTGTGGGGCAAGACTATAAGCCCCTATCTTTCTCTATGTCCAATTAAAACTCCGTAACCACAAGTATTGCGTGAGTGTTAGCAATTATGAAGGACTAGATGATAGTTGAGTATGTGGACTTGCTTTTTAGCTCTGACATAGACTCTTTCCAATGTTATGATAAATTGCAATTGCTTCAAAGACTGAGGTTATAGTTTGTTGGTTCTCAATAAGGTTTCTGATTCATACTTTTGCATTGTGAATAGATCATCACTTGAACATAAGTAATCATATGACAATATCTATAAATGTTGTTGTTATGAGAATAATCATGATGCCTTCATGTCCGTATTTTATTTTTATCGACACCTCTACCTCTAAACATGGGGACATATTGTCACGACCGGTTTTTCAATAAATTAATTATTGAGAAAATCGATCTTTAGAGTCCAGTATAGGAAAAGTCATCCTCACTGGTAGACAATTAGTTGATGAACAGAGGACCAGTAGCATTAAATTTATTACAGGGTTGAGCTGAGGCTGCTCAACAAATTATTACAAACTCGCCAATATCTTACATAAGGGCGGTTATGACACAGGGGTGAGGTGGCATGCTACTAGCTCGAGGTAAAAAGTGGTGGTGGATAACTTGAATCCTAACTGGCAGCTCATCGAGCGTCGAGGTGAGGCTCGATGAATTTATTTCTGGGGTTGCGGAAGCGGATAATACAGTGACCAAAACAGGATCGCACGGGACTGACTGGGACTCCTCTAGGCGTCGGACTCGCTATCAAACTCTTCATCCATGAGATCGCCTTCATCAACATCTGGCCAAATCAACAAGCCAGATGAGTACTTTGAAAGTACTTGCAAGACAGTTCGGACAAAAGATATAATCAATGAATGCATGGATGCGTCAAGAATAAAAATGATGCTCATACAACAATAACAATATTTATGCATGACTTGATAAGTAAACAAATAAATGAAAACCGATCGGGTGTCTGGAGCGACGCCTTGAAAGGTAAACAAATAAAACTCATGCCGCAGTCGGGCGTCTAAGCGACACCACATAAAGGGCTTGAAAAGAATGCCTCAGCCGGACATCTGAGCAACGTCACAAACAGGGCTTGAAAATAAATGCCACAGTCGGACGTCTGAGCGACATCACATAAAGGGCTTTAAAAGAAATGCCACAGTCGGACGTCTGAGCGACATCGCAGACAGGGATTACAATAAAAGTAAATACAATTATGCCACCGTCGGATGTCTGAGCGACATCACAGATAGGGCTTACAATAAATGTAAGTACAAGTATGCCACCGTCGGACGTCTGAGCGACATCCCAGACAGGGCTTGTAACAAAAGTGAATAACAAGATTAGTCCATCCACAAGAATAATCTTTTAACCGGATTTGTCACACATGTATTCCACCGGAGTTTTGTCACTGAGGCTGATACCTAACAAGATAAGATGAATATAGTACTTGAACATGTACAAGATGATTGAAAGATTTGTGACTCTATAGAGTTGGTAATTGACTGACCACAGCCAACGGATTTCCGTAGTCACGAATGGACTAGTTCCGTTTATGGTATTTAAGTAGAAACACATTTAACTAGTACACACCTATTTCACCTCACGATGCCAGGAATCACCCTAGACAACGTCCAAGAAAAACTTTGAGACGGGGAGGTCACAACCTCGAATAGCACGGGATCAAATTTCTATACACGTGCTCTAAGGGGTGCCCCCCTCTCGGTCCCAATCGAAAACACCCATGCCCCCTGACCGGATGACGGGCTTTAATCCAGGGCCATGGAACCCTCATCTCGGCCTCTCTATTTGGTGTGTATCAGGAAAACGATTTGCAACTTACTAAGCTATATTCCTTTCGGAAAACATGTGACAGTACAGGAAGGAAGGAATGGAAATGTGATTTGTTTCACGATGACACGGAAGTCAAATAATCCGGCATAAGACTGGCATGTCACAACATTGCCATCTTACCCATCCTCATGCCATCACATGGCCATGCAAATATGTATCCCACAACATAATGCTTTCCGAAACTTGCTTTCCACTTATGTGCATGAAATATATCATTCAAAGAAATGTTCATAAACATGCCATGACTATACTAAAATGCAAACATGCAACAACCACTCATCATATTAAGAGTTCAAACATGCTTGCCTGGTTCAGAGTAGTCGGAGTTTAACTGTGTGAAGTTTGCAGCTCCGTCACCTCCTCCGGTATCTATGGTATAAGAAAAATACGTACGTAACATAAATACCATGAGTGTACAGAAAATTATTCCAAATATTTTTCAAATAAATATGACAAAAAACTAGACAGAAAAATAAAGATGACAGAAAAAGAATCAATCAAAAACCATTTTCTGTTTAAAAGTTATAAGAGTTTTGGTCCAAGGACCCATTTGTAATGAAACAGAAAGTTTCCAGGGGGTTCTGCGGAAAAGTCCAGAAAACGTTTTGTTTAAAAGAAACGGCTGAGAGACTGACAGGCGGGCTCCACCCGTCAGGTTTGAAATTTCAAACGGGGGAAACAGGGCGCGACGGCGCCCGAGAGGTGCGGTGGTCGCCGGCGGCGATCCACGGCGAGGCAAGGTGATCGGGGGTTACCTTCGTGATCAGTGCACCTTTCCGCGTCCGTGGGTGGTGGTGGTGGTCGCCGGCGAGCACTTTGTCGACGGCGGCCCTTGCTCCGGCAGACGGCGGTTCGGGCAGTCGTGGATCTCGCCGGAGGGAGCTGCGGGGGGGGGGTCAAATTGAAGTGGGGGTTAGCCTCCTGGTGGTGGTACGAGGCTACGGGCAAGAGTAGGGCGACGGAGGAGTTCTCATCGGAGAGAACATTGCCGGAGCCCGAGGCAAACGGAGGTGGCCAGAGTCGAAGAAGAAAGTCCCCTCGAGGCTCTTCCAGTGGCTAGGCGGGGTCTGGTGAGGTGGTGGAGTCGTGCGGGGGCGAGAGCAAGCTCGGGGGGGTGCTATTTATAGCCGGCCCGAGGCGGTTGCCATGAACGGATAAGTCCGGCGAGTGATTACGGCGGCGCTGTGGCTGGACAGTTGGCTTTGGAGCTTGAGCATCATCTAGGTGGAGCATTGGTGACATTTCAGCGTCCAACTCAGCATGGGAGGGGTGGTTATGGCCTGTCCTCGATGGAACGGCCGCACGGCACGTCGGCGGCAGAGAACACGCTCTGCGCATGCCAGGCCACGGCGACGGTGCTGCATGCGTGCGCTGGCAAGGAGGTGGCCACGCAGAGCTCTCAGGAGGATTGGGCGGCGCCGAACGGCGTTATGCCGCAGTGTTGCCCCCTATCGGCTGTTACGGTGGTTCTGCCGCCGCAAAGCACGCCGGCGCAGGCGGGCCAGGGCGCCACCGACGGCAGGAAGGCGCCAAGCGCTCGTGTGGTGCTCCGGACAAGAGAGAGGGGCTGCGAGCAACGAGCCAAAAGCACAGTGGACATGTGACTGAAGTTACTGACGGAGAAACAACACTGAAACTCTGAATTTACTGAATATGAACAGAAACAGTGCATGCCAAGTGTTCGACAGAATGATTCTGGCATGTAGGGATTTTTCCTTGAGCTGATTTTTGGTGGAGGGATCTCTCATTGCAACTAGAGGTTGCCTGAATTTTGGTGGAATTTTTGGAGGAGTGGAGATATGAATTTCACCAAATTTGGCAAATCTGGTCCAAACTTGTAGAGGGTGAAATTTGAAATATTTGAAAAGAAGAAGAGTGGATCAAGATGGTTCTAGGTTGTGGGTACAAAGGACTATCCAGAAGGGTTGAGTTGAGGTCAAAAATCAAATGTATTAAGGTACTTGCTTTGCAAATCACCTAGGCTCAAAAGAAAAGACAGAATTTATTTTGGGAAGAGAAATAATTGGAATAAAATCCAAAAATGGATTTTATTAGTTTGGATAGAATGTTTGGGTTGTACCAAGGTGGAAGGAGGGGCTTTGGGGAAGTTTTACCATAGGAGGCATGGTAAAACAAGAATGGATCAAACTCAAATAAAAGCCCAAAACCAAAAAGGTTTTCTTTTTAGAAGAAACTAAATCCAAGAAAGATTTTTGAGAGGGTAAACTTAGAAGAGGGTTTTTAAGAAGGATTTAAATGACCTTCTTCAAACCAAGCAAGGCTCTTTCTGAAAACAAAAACCACAAAATTTTTGGAGTGTCACAGCACCTACCCCCTTAGGAAAAATCTCGTCCCGAGATTTCAGCTGGTCCTTAAACAGGTGTGGGTGCTCCGTCCGAAGAAAATCCTCGCTCTCCCAAGTTGCTTCATTCTCGGTGTGATTGCTCCACTGAACTCTGAAAAACTTGATGGTTTTCTGTCATGTCCTCCTCTCAGACTCTTCTAATATTTTTATTGGGTGCTCCCGGTAGGAGAGGTCTGGTGGTACGACAATATTTTCATGTGACACTTGCTTCTCTGGGTTGCTCACGTAC
The DNA here is from genome assembly GCF_018294505.1 of Triticum aestivum. NCBI lineage: Eukaryota > Viridiplantae > Streptophyta > Magnoliopsida > Poales > Poaceae > Triticum > Triticum aestivum. The sequence continues at coordinate 468,372,318 of NC_057807.1, read as the reverse complement.
TTTCTCAACTGCGAGATGTGAAACCCGTTGTGGATACCGGATAAATCTCCGGGTAGGTCTAGCTGGTAGGCTACCGTGCCTCTTCGGGCCACTATATGAAATGGTCCGATGAATCTTGGTGCTAGCTTTCCCTTAATCCTGAATCGCTGCAGACCCTTCATAGGAGAAACTCTTAGGTATAACAATTCTCCGGGTTCAAAACTGATTTCCCGATTCTTTCGATCGTAATAACTCTTCTGCCAACTCTGAGCTGTTTTGAGTCGATCTCTAATTGTTTTAACTTTCTCCTCGGCCTCCTTGAGCATATCTGGGCCGAAGATATGGTTGTCTCCGGTCTCTGACCAATTTAGCGGGGTACGAAATCTTCTCCCATACAGAGCTTCAAAGGGTGCCATTTGCAAGCTGGCTTGATAGTTGTTGTTGTATGTGAACTCTGCATATGGCAAACTTTCTTCCCAACTGGTTCCGTAGGTGAGAATGCAGGCTCCTAGCATGTCTTCTAGGATTTGGTTCACGCGTTCAGTCTGCCCATCAGTCTGGGGATGGTATGCGGTACTGAATGCTAGTTGGGTTCCCAGTGCCTGTTGTAGGTGATCCCAAAATCTAGAGACGAGCTGTGTGCCTCTATCGGATATGATAGTCTTTGGGACTCCATGCAGGCAGACGATACGGGCAAGATAAAGTCTGGCCAGCCTCTGAGTGGTGTGGATTGTCTTCACCGGAATAAAATGTGCCACTTTGGTTAATCTGTCGGTTATGACCCATATGGCATCGTTTCCGTGTTGTGACCGTGGCAGTCCAACAATGAAATCCATTCCAATCTCGTCCCACTTCCACTCGGGTATCTTGTTTGGCTGTAACAGCCCGGCTGGTTTCTGGTGCTCGGCCTTGATACGTTGACAAGAGTCACAACATGCAATGAACGTGGCTATGTCTCCCTTCATACCGTGCCACCAAAAATTTCCCTGAAGGTCTTTGTGCATTTTTGTCCCTCCAGGATGGATTGAATATGGAGCTGTGTGACTTTCAGCCAAAATTTGTTGTTTGAGGTCCTTGATATTTGGTACGCAAAGTCTCTCTCCGTACCACAATATTCCTTGCTCATCTATGTTGAATTCTGAGGCCTTGCCCAAACTCACTTTCCTTTTTATGCCTTCAATGCTGGGGTGTCCGTGCTGGGCTTCCTTGATCTTTTCCATCAGGGTAGGCTGTATTTCCAGATTGGACACACTGCCTTCGGTAACCATTATTAAATTGAGTCTGGCAAATTCCTGTTGAAATTCTGGCCTCAACTTTGGTATACTGTCGTTGTCCGTGCTGGGATTCTGACTAAGGGCATCTGCCACAACATTTGCTTTTCCGGGATGATAGTGGATTCCAACATCATAATCCTTCACCAACTCTAACCAGCATTGTTGCCGTAAATTAAGTTTCGGCTGTGTGAAAATATACTTAAGACTCTTATGGTCTGTGTATATTTCACAACGGTTTCCAAGCAGAAAGTGTCTCCATTCTTTGAGTGCATGGATGACCGCTGCCAATTCTAAGTCGTGGGTGGGATAATTCTCCTCATATTTGCGAATTTGTCTGGAGACATACGCAACTACCTTGCCTTCTTGCATCAATACGCATCCGAGGCCTTTCCGAGATGCGTCGCAATATACTTCAAATGTTTTGTGTATGTCTGGCACAATTAATACTGGTGTCGTTGTTAATTTGCTTTTTAGCTCTTGGAAACTTTTCTCACATGCTTCCGTCCATTCAAACTTCTTGCCTTTCTTGAGAAATTGTGTCATGGGCTTCTCTATGGTGGAGAATCCTTCTATAAATCTCCGATAATAGCCTGCCATTCCCAAGAAACTCCGTACGTCCGTTACGTTAGCTCGTGGTTTCCAGCCAAGTACGGCCTTGACTTTTTCCGGGTCTACTGCAATACCTTCTTGGGTTAGCACGTGGCCCAGAAAACCCACCTGTCTTAGCCAAAATTCACATTTGCTGAATTTGGCGTACAGTTGATGTTTCCTGAGTTCTTCGAGTACAATCCTGAGATGCTCGGCGTGCTCTTCTGGTGTTTTGGAGTATATCAGAATATCATCGATGAATACCACAACAAACTTGTTCATATACTTCATAAATACTTTGTTCATGAGGTGAACAAAATATGCGGGGGCGTTGGTTAGCCCGAATGGCATCACTATGAACTCATACAACCCATATCTGGAAGTGAAGGCGGTCTTGGGAATATCTTTTGTTCGCACTTTTAATTGGTGGTATCCTGATCTCAAGTCAATTTTTTAGAAGACTTTGGCCTGTGCGAGCTGATCAAATAAATCATTTATTCGGGGCATTGGGTATTTGTTCTTGATTGTGACCATGTTAAGAGCCCGATAGTCAATACACAACCTCAGTGTTCCATCCTTCTTCTTGGCAAATAAAATTGGAGAACCCCAAGGTGAGGAGCTAGCTCGTATGTATCCTTTCTCCAATAATTCTTTTATTTGCTTCTTCAACTCTACCAATTCGGATGGTGCCATTCTGTATGGTTTCTTGTAAATGGGAGCGGTTCCGGGTGCTAGTACAATGCTGAATTCTATCTCTCTGTCTGGTGGCATGCCTGGTAGTTCTTCTGGGAATATGTCTGGAAATTCACATACTACTGGAACCTTGTTTAGCTCAGAAACATCCACCTTGTTTATTCTTGGTTGTCGGGGTATATGTCTTTTTTTGGTTGAAACTTTTATTGTCTTTCCGTGATGGTGTGTGAGAATCACGGTCCGATTGAAGCAGTCAATAAAACCTTTGTTGGTGGTTAACCAATCCATCCCTAGGATGACATCCAGTCCTTTACTTTCCAATACAATAAGGTTGGCGTAAAACTTCAATCCTTCAAATTCAATAACCACATCTTGACAGTAACTCTGGGTCACTTGCTTAATTCCAGGGGACTTGATGATCATTGATTTTTCCAAGGGAAGCATCGAAAAATTATTTTGCAAAGCAAAATTCTTCGAAATGAATGAGTGAGAAGCTCCAGAATCAAACAAAACCATAGCAGGCATTGTGTTGATGGGGTACGTACCGAGTACGATATCTGGGGCGTTTTGTGCTTCCTCTCAGGTCACGTGGTTCAGGTGACCTTTCCGGTGGTTGTTATTGGGGTTGAAATTGTTTCGCTTGGGCACTGAATTATTGCCACCATTATTGGGCTTCGGGGTTGAGTTCCTTGGCTTGGGGCACTGCTTGGCATAGTGCCCTCTTTCTCCACAAGCGTAACAAGTAACACCTGGGCGATAGGTGAACTCCTTGTCTCTTGCATGGAAATTCTTGATTGGGCATGAATTATCCGTTGGGGTTTTGTGTATTCCACCCTTCTGAAATTCTGTCTTGCTTCTGGGGTTGCGAGTAAAAGTAGTCTGGTCCCTTTTGCGTTTGCGAAATCTTCCAGGCTACGTCACTCATTTTCCAGAGTAATGGCCTTATCCACCAGTGTTTTAAAATCTGGGAAGGTATGCACAACCAGCTGGCATTTAAGGGCGGGTGCCAGGCCTTCCAAGAATTTTTCCATCTTCTTGCTCTCGGTCATGCACTCTTCATTGGCGTAGCGAGATAGTAGAGTAAATTGGCTGTTGTATTCTGACACTGTCATGGTCCTTTGCTTGAGGTCATCAAATTCTCTCTTCTTGATTTTCATAACACTCTTAGGAATGTGTGCCCCACGAAAACCTTCTTTGAAATCCTCCCAGGTTATTTCATTTTCGTTGGGGTGCATGTGCAGGAAGTTTTCCCACCACGATGCGGCTGCTCCTATGAGATAATGTGGTGCCTACAATACTTATTCATGGTCTGAACACTGTGCAATAATTAATTTTCTCTCCATGTCTCGAAGCCAGTCGTCGGCCTCAAGAGGCTTGTCAGTATGAGAAAATGTTGGAGGACGCGTCTTCTGTAACTCAGATAATTTGGATTGCTGTTGATACTGACCACGGTTACTTCCCATATTGACGAATTGGTTCATCATTTCCTGGTGTTGTTGCTGACTCTGTTCATATAGACGACACACTTGTGTAAAAGCTGTTTCGCTGTCCTGTTGACTTGTTTGTCCCTGAGTGAAATTGTGGTTTTGCGGTGTGCCATAATTTTCTTCTGGCTGATTTGGCATGGAGCGCGTCCAAGGACGAGACATATTTCACTCTGGGGATATATTTTGTGAAACTCGTAAGACAGGAAAGAGAGTCGCAAAAGTCAATAAAATCACACATAAAGCAAATTTTAAAACTCCAGGATACTTTTGAAAATACATGATTTCGCGCGGAGAAGGACTATTACATATCTTACACACAAGCATAATTATACATTACATCACTCAGGATATGCGTACATAATCCTGACATGTTATTTAACTAGTGCACTTCTCCAGATCCTACATGATGCGCAAACAGGCTACTTCTCACAACCTATGTACATATAAACATATTACACAAGTCGGTACATCGCATGGCGTCTACGCGTACTCAGTCGGAGATGGTGAGGATCTCCCTTGGCCTGCCGAGGGTGAGACGCAGTGACGTTGGGGAATCAACTTCCTCCTCGCTAATAGGTTCCAGACGAGGAACGCTGCGCTGAGCTGATAGAGCAGGTGCCGTAGGCGGAGTACCCTGAATAAGAGTGGGCGGAATAGGTGGAGTAGCACGTATGGGAGTGGGTGCAAAAAGTGGTGCAGCGCGAAGGTGAGTGGGTGCAATAGCTTGGTTAAATTCCTCAGTGGTAGGCAGACAACGTGCAGTAGCCAAAATGGTAGGTGAATGAGAAGCTGAGGATGAGATAAATGTCAGCGGTGGAGCGGTGTGTAGGAGTTCCCTCCTGTTAGCAGCACAGCCATGAACTGAGTCCATGCGGGCAGCTACGAGGTCGTCCACCATCCTGTCGAAGGCTGCCTCCAGGGCTCGGAGGTACTCGACAAGCATCTCAAAAGCCTCGTCACGCTCTCCTTTGGGGCAAGAGAAAGAGTAGTGACAGGTGTAAGGCACATGGCATGGAAGGTAGCGGTAGCGACGGGTCTTCATTACAGGAAGGACATCCCGAAGACGAGCTATCGCCTCACGGGCTGCCATCTGCATAGCATGCCTCTCTGTAGGCATGGCTCTCCCCAAGAAATGGAAGCAGCGCATATCAACACGCCCTCCCCTGAATTGCACCGCGGCCTGGTGCATGGTCAGACTATCGTTGATCTTGTGCGGATAAAGTGTGAAGACTGGGCGCACGGATGGCCCCATCGCGACCTGAACGATGAAGGAGAGGAGTTTGACGAACCCCTCAGGCACGTTGGCGAACATTTGAGACTCGCAGTCGTTGCCGGCCATCTACAAAAGTAGGCAAAAATTCTGAATGATCAGATCATAAAACTTTATGCTGACTGTTAGAAAAATGATTACATTTGTAAAAACATGAATAAACTCTATCCTGCTAATAACCAATTAGCGATCGCACCTAGTGGCTTCCTACAGTCAGCCTGGCTCTGGTTACCAAGTCTGTCACGACCGGTATTTCAATAAATTAATTATTGAGAAAATCGATCTTTAGAGTCCAGTATAGGAAAAGTCATCCTCACTAGTAGACAATTACTTGATGAACAGAGGACCAGTAGCATTAAATTTATTACAGGGTTGAGCTGAGGCTGCTCAACAAATTATTACAAACTCGCCAATATCTTACATAAGGGCGGTTATGACACAGGGGTGAGGTGGCATGCTACTAGCTCGAGGTAAAAAGTGGTGGTGGATAACTTGACTCCTAACTGGCAGCTCATCGAGCGTCGAGGTGAGGCTTGATGAATTTATTTCTGGGGTTGCGGAAGCGGATAATACAGTGACCAAAACAGGATCGCACGGGACTGACTGGGACTCCTCTAGGCGTTGGACTCGCTATCAAACTCTTCATCCATGAGATCGCCTTCATCAACATCTGGCCAAATCAACAAGCCAGATGAGTACTTTGAAAGTACTCGCAAGACAGTTCGGACAAAAGATATAATCAATGAATGCATGGATGCGTCAAGAATAAAAATGATGCTCATACAACAATAATAATATTTATGCACGACTTGATAAGTAAACAAATAAATGAAAACCGATCAGGTGTCTGGAGCGACGCCTCGAAAGGTAAACAAATAAAACTCATGTCGCGGTCGGGCGTCTAAGCGACACCACATAAAGGGCTTGAAAAGAATGCCTCAGCCGGATGTCTGAGCGACGTCACAAACAGGGCTTGAAAATAAATGCCACAGTCGGACGTCTGAGCGACATCACATAAAGGGCTTTAAAAGAAATGCCACAGTCGGACGTCTGAGCGACATCGCAGACAGGGCTTACAATAAAAGTAAATACAATTACGCCACCGTCAGACGTCTGAGCGACATCACAGACAGGGCTTACAATAAATGTAAATACAAGTATGCCACCGTCGGACGTCTGAGCGACATCACAGACAGGGCTTGTAACAAAAGTGAATAACAAGATTAGTCCATCCACAAGAATAATCTTTTAACCGGATTTATCACACATGTATTCCACCGGAATTTTGTCACTGAGGCTGATACCTAACAAGATACGATGAATATAGTACTTGAACATGTACAAGATGATTGAAATATTTGTGACTCTGCAGAGTTGGTAATTGACTGACCACAGCCAACGGATTTCCGTAGTCACGAATGGACTAGTTCCGTTTATGGTATTTCAGTAGGAACACATTTAACTAGTACACACCTATTTCACCTCACAATGCCAGGAATCACCCTGGACAACGTCCAAGAAAAACTTTGAGACGGGGAGGTCACAACCTCGAATAGCATGGGATCAAATTTCTATACGCACGCTCTAAGGGGTGCCCCCCTCTCAGTCCCAACCGGAAACACCCACGCCCCCTGACTGAATGACGTGCTTTAATCCAGGGCCATGGAACCCTCATCCCGGCCTCTCTATTTGGTGTGTACCAGGAAAACAATTTGCAACTTACTAAGCCATATTCCTTTCGGAAAAAATGTGACAGTACAGGAAGGAAGGAATGGAAATGTGATTAGTTTCACGATGACACGGAAGTCAAATAATCCGGCATAAGACTGGCATGTCACAACACTGCCATCTTACCCATCCTCATGCCATCACATGGCCATGCAAATATGTATCCCACAACATAATGCTTTCCGAAACTTGCTTTCCACTTATGTGCATGAAATATATCATTCAAAGAAATGTTCATAAACATGCCATGACTATACTAAAATGCAAACATGCAACAACCACTCATCATATCAAGAGTTCAAACATGCTTGCCTGGTTCAGAGTAGTCGGAGTTTAACTGTGTGAAGTTTGCAGCTCCGTCACCTCCTCCGGTATCTACGGTATAAGAAAATACGTACGTAACGTAAATACCGTGATTGTACAGAAAAGTATTCCAAATATTTTTCAAATAAATATGACAAAAAACTAGACAGAAAAATAAAGATGACTGAAAAAGAATCAATCAAAAACCATTTTCTGTTTAAAAGTTATAAGAGTTTTGGTCCAAGGACCCATTTGTAATGAAACAGAAAGTTTCCAGGGGGTTCTGCAAAAAAGTCCAGAAAACGTTTCGTTTAAAAGAAACGGCTGAGAGACTGACAGGCGGGCTCCACCCATCAGGTTTGAAATTTCAAACGGGGGAAACAGGGCGCGACGGCGCCCGAGAGGTGCAGTGGTCGCCGGCGGCGATCCAAGGCGAGGCAAGGTGATCGGGGGTTACCTTCGTGATCAGTGCACCTTTCCGCGTCTGTGGGTGGTGGTGGTGGTCGCCGGCGAGCACTGTGTCGACGGCGGCCCTTGCTTCAGTGGACGGCGGTTCAGGCAGTCATGGATCTCGCCAGAGGGAGCTGCGGGGGGTCAAATTGAAGTGGGGGTTAGCCTCCTGGTGGTGGTACGAGGCTACGGGCAAGAGTAGGGCGACGGAGGAGTTCTCACCGGAGAGAATGTTGCCAGAGCCCGAGGCGGACGAAGGTGGCCGGAGTCAAAGAAGAAAGGCCCCCCGAGGCTCTTCCAGTGGCTAGGCGGGGTCTGGTGAGGTGGTGGAGTCATGCGGGGGCGAGAGCAAGCTCAGGGGGGTGCTATTTATAGCCGGCCCGAGGCGGTTGCCGTGGACGGATAAGTCCGGCGAGTGATTACGGCGGCGCTGTGGCTGGACAGTCGGCTTAGGAGCTTGAGCATCATCTAGGTGGAGCATTGGTGCCATTTCAGCGTCCAACTCAGCACGGGAGGGGTGGTTACGACCTGTCCTCGATGGAACAGCCGCACGGCACGTCGGCGGCAGAGAATGCGCTCTGCGCGTGCCAGGCCACGGCGACGGTGCTGCATGCGTTCACTGGCAAGGAGGTGGCCACGCGGAGCTCTCAAGAGGATTGGGCGGCGCTGAATGGCGCTATGCCGCAGTGTTGCCCCCTGTCGGCTGTTACGGTGGTTCTGCCGCCGCAAAGCACGCCGGCGCAGGCGCGCCAGGGCACCACCGACGCCAGGAAGGTGCCAAGCGCTCGTGTGGTGCTCCGGACAAGAGGGAGGGGCTGCGAGCAACGAGCCAAAAGCACAATGGACATGTGACTGAAGTTACTGACGGACAAACGACACTGAAACTCTGAATTTACTGAATATGAACAGAAACAGTGCATGCCAAGTGTTCGACAGAATGATTCTGGCATGTAGGGATTTTTCCTTGAGCTGATTTTTGGTGGAGGGGTCTCTCATTGCAACTAGAGGTTGCCTGAATTTTGGTGGAATTTTTGGAGGAGTGGAGATATGAATTTCACCAAATTTGGCAAATCTGGTCCAAACTTGCAGAGGGTGAAATTTGAAATATTTGAAAAGAAGAAGAGTGGATCAAGATGGTCCTAGGTTGTGGGTACAAAGGACTATCCAGAAGGGTTGAGTTGAGGTCAAAAATCAAATGTATTAAGGTACTTGCTTTGCAATTCACCTAGGCTCCAAAGAAAAGACAGAATTTATTTTGGGAAGAGAAATAATTGGAATAAAATCCAAAAATGGATTTTATTAGTTTGGACAGAATGTTTGGGTTGTACCAAGGTGGAGGGAGGGGCTTTGGGGAAGTTTTACCATAGGAGGCATGGTAAAACAAGAATGGATCAGACTCAAATAAAAGCCCAAAACCAAAAAGGTTTTCTTTTTAGAAGAAACTAAATCCAAGAAAGATTTTTGAGAGGGAAAACTTAGAAGAGGGTTTTTAAGAAGGGTTTAAATGACCTTCTTCAAACCAAGCAAGGCTCTTTCTGAAAACAAAAACCACAAAATTTTTGGAGTGTCACACATATTTATTGTTATCGGCTTTTCGCTTGAGGACAAGCGAGGTCTAAGCTTGGGGGAGTTGATACGTCCATTTTGCATCATGCTTTTATATCGATATTTATTGCATTATGGGTTGTTACTTCACATTATGTCACAATACTTATGGCTATTCTCTCTTATTTTACAAGGTTTACATAAGGATGGAGAATGCCGGCAGCTGGAATTCTGGGCTGGAAAAGGAGCAAATATTAGAGACCTATTCTGCACAACTCCAAAAGTCCTGAAACTCCACAGAATATCTTATAATAAATAATGAAAAATCCTCGCCAAAGATGAAGACCAGGGGGCCCACACCCTGTCCACGAGGGTGGGGGGCGCGCCCCCCTACCTCGTGGGCCCCCTGGTGGCTCTCCGATGACCACCTTCTGCTATATAAAGTCTTTCGTTGAGAAAAAAACCAGAAGCAAATTTTCGGGACGGAACTCCGCCGCCACGAGGCGAAACCTTGGCGGAACCAATCTAGGGCTCCGGTAGAGCTTTTCTGCCGGGGACACTTCCCTTCGGGAGGGGGAAATCATCGCCATCGTCATCACCAACGCTCCTCTCACCGGGAGAGGGCAATCTCCATCAACATCTTCACCAGCACCATCTCATCTCAAAACCCTAGTTCATCTCTTGTATCCAATTCTTATCTCCAAGTCCGAGATTGGTACTAGTAGGTTGCTAGTAGTGTTAATTACTCCTTGTAGTTGATGCTAGTTGGTTTATTTGGTCGAAAATCATATGTTCAGATCCTATCTGCATATTATTACCCCTCTGATTATGAACATGAATATGCTTTGTGAGTAGTTACGTTTGTTCCTGAGGACAAGGGAGAAGTTTTGCTATTAGTAGTCATGTGAATTTGGTATTCGTTCGATATTTTGATGAGATGTATGTTGTCTAGCCTCTAGTGGTGTTATGTGAACATAGACTACATAACACTTCACCATTATTTGGGCCTAGAGGAAGGCATTGGGAAGTAATAAGTAGATGATGGGTTGCTAGAGTGACAGAAGCTTAAACCCTAGTTTATGCGTTTCTTTGTTAAGGGCTGATTTGGATCCATATGTTTCATGCTATGGTTAGGTTTACCTTAATACTTTTGTTGTAGTTGCGGATGCTTGCAATAGAGGTTAATCATAAGTGGGATGCTTGTTCAAGTAAGAACAGCACCCTAGCACCAGTCCACCCACATATCAAATTATCAAAGTACCGAACGTGAATCATATGAGCGTGATGAAAACTAGCTTGACGATATTCCCATGTGTCCTCAGGAGCGCTTTTCCTATTATAAGAGTTTGTCCAGGCTTGTCCTTTTCTACAAAAGGATTGGTCCACCTTGCTGCACTTTATTTACTTTTGTTACTTGTTGCTCGTTATAATTTATCCTATCACAAAACTATCTGTTACCACTTATTTCAGTACTTGCAGAGAATACCTTGCTGAAAACTGCTTGTCATTTCCTTCTGCTCCTCGTTGGGTTCGACACTCTTACTTATCGAAAGGACTATGATAGATCCCCTATACTTGTGGGTCATCAAGACTCTTTTCTGGCGCCATTGCCGGGGAGTGAAGCGCCTTTGGTAGGTGGAATTTGGTAAGGAAAAATTTATTTAGTGTGCTGAAATTTTCTGTCACTTGCTACCATGGAAAGTAATTGTTTGAGAGGCTTGTTCGGGGTATCTTCACCCAGTCCAGTTGAGCCAAGAGTTGCTCCTCAACCTATTGAACCTACTGAACCTATTGAAAATGAAACTGCTTTTCAGATTCCTTCGGGTATGATGGAAAAACTGCTAGCTAACACTTTCGCGGGAGATGGAACAAAGCATCATGACGAACATCTACGCTTTGTGGATGATATATGTGGACTATTTAAGCTTGCAGGTATACCCGATGATGTTGTTAAGAGGAAGGCTTTCCCTTTATCTTTGGGGGGAGACGCATTGACATGGTATAGGCTATGTGATGATACGAGATCATGGAACTATAAAAGATTGAAATTGGAATTTCATCAAAAGTATTACCCTATGCATCTTGTTCATCGTGATCGCAATTATATATGTTATTTTTGGCCTCGCGAAGGAGAAAGCATCGCTCAAGATTGGGGGAGGCTTAAATCAATGTTATATTCATGCCCCAATCATGAGCTCTCAAAATTGACAATTCTCCAGAATTTTTATGCTCGGCTTTCTGATAATAATCGCACCATGGTCGATACTTCTTGTGCTGGCTCTTTATGATGAAGTCTATTAAATTTGGATGGATTTATTGGATAGAATTAAACGCAACTCTAAATATTGGGATCTCGACGAAGGTAAGGAGTCAGGTATGACACCTAAGTTTGATTGTGTTAAATCTTTTATGGATACCGATATTTTCCATAAGTTTAGTACTAAATATGGACTTGACTCTCAGATAGTAGCTTCTTTATGTGAATCTTTTGCTACTTATGTTGATCTCCCCAAGGAGAAGTGGTTTAAATATCATCCTCCCATGGAAGTAAAAGTAGCTGCACCTATTAAAGTTGAAGAAAAGATTGTCACTTATAATGATCCTATTGTTCCCACTTCTTATGTTGAGAAACCCCCCTTTCCCTGTTAGAATAAAGGATCATGCTAAAGCTTCAACTGTTGTTCGTAAAAGCAATATTAGGACTTATACACCTCCCAAGAAAGTCAAAGTAGAACCCAATATTGCTATTGTTAAAGATCTCTTGTCTGATAATATTGATGGGCATGTTATTCAATTCACTGGTGAAACTGCTAGAATTGTTAAACCCTGTGATAGAGATAAACATAGACCTGTGGTAGGTGTGCCTGTTATTTCTGTTAAAATAGGAGATCATTGTTATCATGGCTTATGTGATATGGGTGCTAGTGCTAGTGTTATACCCATTGACTTATACAAAGAAATTATGCATGATATTGCACCTGCTGAGTTAGAAGATATTGATGTTACAATTAAACTTGCCAATAGAGATACTATATCTCCAATGGGAATTGTTAGAGATGTTGAAGTCTTGTGTGGGAAAACCAAATATCCCGCTGATTTTCTTGTTCTTGGTTCTCCACAAGATAGCTTTTGTCCCATTATATTTGCTAGACCCTTCTTGCATACCGTTAATGCTAAGATAGACTACAAAAAGAATGTTGTTACTGTTGGCTTGGATGATTTGGTTCATGAGTTTAATTTCTCTAAATTTAGTAAACAACATCGTGAGGAAGAATTGCCTAGTAAGGATGAAATTATTGGTCTTACTTCTATTGCTGTACCTCCTAGTGATCCTTTAGAACACTATTTGCTAGACCATGAAAATGATATGTTCATGAATGAAAGAAGGGAAATAGATGTAGTATTCTTTAAAAAGGAACCTATTCTGCAACACAATTTGCCTGTTGAAACCCTAGGGGGTCCTCCTCCACCTAAGGGTGATCCCGTGTTTGAGCTTAAACCGTTGCCTGATAATCTTAGATATGCTTATCTTCATGAAAAGAAAATATATCCTGTTATTATTAGCGCTAACCTTTCAGAGCATGAAGAAGAAAGATTATTGAAAACTCTGAAGAAGCATCCTGCCGCTATTGGATATACTCTGGATGATCTTAAGGGCATCAGTCCCACTCTATGTCAACATAAAATAAATTTGGAAGCTGATGCGAAACCAGTTTGTGATCCTCAACAATGTTTGAATCCTAAAATGAAAGAAGTGGTAAGAAAAGAAATACTCAAGCTTCTGGAGGCAGGTATAATTTATCCCGTTGCTGATAGTCAGTGGGTAAGTCTTGTCCATTGTGTCCCTAAGAAGGGAGGTATTACTATTATCCCTAATGATAAAGATGAATTGATTCCGCAAAGAATTATCACAGGTTATAGGATGGTAATTGATTTCCGCAAATTAAATAAGGCTACTAAGAAAGATCATTACCCCTTACCTTTTATTGATCAAATGCTAGAGAGACTATGCAAACATACACATTATTGCTTTCTAGATGGTTACTCTGGTTTTCTCAAATACCTGTGTCGGCTAAAGATCAATCAAAAACTACTTTTACATGTCCTTTTGGTACTTTTGCTTATAGACGTATGCCTTTTGGTTTATGCAATGCACCTGCTACCTTTGAAAGATGCATGATGGCTATATTCTCTGACTTTTGTGAGAAAATTTGCGAGGTTTTCATGGATGACTTTTCCGTCTATGGTTCCTCTTTTGATGATTGCTTGAGCAACCTCGCTCGAGTTTTGCAGAGATGTGAAGAAACTAATCTTGTCTTGAATTTGGAAAAGTGCCACTTTATGGTTAATGAAGGTATTGTCTTGGGGCACAAAGTTTCTGAAAGAGGTATTGAAGTTGATAAAGCCAAGGTTGATGCTATTGAAAAGATGCTATGTCCCAAGGACATCAAAGGTATAAGAAGTTTCCTTGGTCACACTGGATTTTATAGGAGGTTCATCAAGGACTTCTCAAAAATCTCTCGGCCTTTGACTAATTTATTACAAAAAAGATGTAACATTTGTCTTTGATGATGATTGTGTAGAAGCATTTGAAATACTTAAGAAAGCATTAGTCTCTGCACCTGTTGTTCAGCCACCTGATTGGAATTTACCCTTTGAAATTATGTGTGATGCTAGTGATTATGCTGTAGGTGCAGTTCTAGGGCAAAGAGTTGATAAGAAATTAAATGTTATCCATTATGCTAGTAAGACTCTAGACAATGCTCAAAGAAATTATGCTACTACCGAAAAGGAACTTTTAGCAGTTGTATTTGCTTGTGATAAATTCAGACCCTATATTGTTGATTCTAGAGTAACTATTCATACAGATCATGCTGCTATTAAATATCTCATGGAAAAGAAAGATGCAAAACCTAGACTCATTAGATGGGTTCTCTTGCTTCAAGAATTTGATTTACATATTGTTGATAGAAAAGGAGCTAAGAACCCTGTTGCAGACAACTTGTCTAGGCTAGAGAATGTTCTTGATGACCCACTACCTATTGAAGATAGCTTTCCTGATGAGCAATTAAATGTCATAAGTACTTCTCGTAGCACTCCGTGGTATGCTGATTATGCTAATTATATTGTTGCTAAATTTATACCCCCTAGTTTCACATACCAACAAAAGAAAAAGTTTTTCTATGAGTTGCGACATTACTTTTGGGATGACCCACATCTTTATAAAGAAGGAGTAGATGGTGTTATTAGACGTTATGTACCTGAGCATGAACAGGAACAGATCCTACGCAAGTGTCACTCCGAAGCTTATGGAGGACATCACGCTAGAGATAGAACTGCACATAAGGTATTGCAATCTGGGTTTTATTGGCCTACTCTCTTCAAGGATGCCCGTAAGTTTGTTTTGTCTTGCGATGAATGTCAAAGAATTGGTAATATCAGTAGACGTCAAGAAATGCCTATGAATTATTCACTTGTTATTGAACCATTTGATGTTTGGGGCTTTGATTATATGGGACCTTTTCCTGCCTCTAATGGTTACACTCATATTCTAGTTGCTATTGATTACGTTACTAAGTGGGTAGAAGCTATTCCAACTAGTAGTGCTGATCATAACACTTCCATTAAAATGCTTAAGGAAGTTATTTTTTCGAGGTTTGGAGTCCCTAGATACTTAATGACTAATGGTGGTTCACACTTTATTGATGGTGCTTTCCGTAAGATGCTTGCTAAATACGATGTTAATCATAGGACTGCATCTCCATATCACCCGCAGTCTAGTGGTCAGGTAGAATTGAGCAATAGAGAGCTCAAATTGATTTTGCAAAAGACTGTCAATAGGTCTAGAAAGAATTGGTCCAAAAAACTGGATGATGTATTATGGACCTATAGAACTGCATATAAAAATCCTATGGGTATGTCTCCGTATAAAATGGTCTATGGAAAAGCATGTCATTTACCTCTAAAACTAGAACATAAGGCATATTGGGCTATTAAGGAGCTCAACTATGATTTCAATCCTGCCGGTGAGAAGAGGTTATTTGATATTAGCTCACTTGATGAATGGAGAACCCAAGCTTATGAAAATGCCAAGTTGTTTAAGGAAAAAGTTAAAAGGTGGCATGACAAAAGGATACAAAAGCGTGAGTTTAATGTAGGTGATTATGTTATTGCTATACAACTCTCGTTTAAGATTTTTTGCAGGAAAACTTCTCTCCAAATGGGAAGGTCCTTACGTTATCGAGGAGGTCTATCATTCCAGTGCCATAAAAATCAACAACTTTGCAGGCACAAATCCGAAGGTGGTGAACGGTCAAAGGATCAAACACTATATCTCGGGTAATCCTATATATGTTGAAACTAATATTATTGAAACCGTAAGCCCGGAGGAATACATAAGGGACACTTTCCAGAACGTTCCAGACTTTGAAAAGGAATAGGTATGTGGTACGGTAAGTAAACCGACTCCAAAACAATTTTTAAGGCAATATTTCTCCGTTTTGGAATATTTAGAAAAATAGAAAAATAAGTAGCAGTCCGGGGAGGACACGAGGCCTCCACGAGGGTGGAGGGCGCGCCCTACCCCCTGGCGCGCCCCTACCTCGTGAGCACCTCGTGTGCCCTCCGGACTCCGTTTCCTTGCACAGTACGTATTTTGGTCAGTAAAATGAAAGTGCGTTATGTCGACTAGAGGGGGGGTGAATAGGCGATTTTTATGAATTCTTCACTGAGGAATTTGCCGGTGAGGAAATTCCTTAGCGAAGAACTATTAGCAGCGGAATAAGTACTCAGAAGTAAGCATAACAGAATACAAGCATGGTCATCATGATGAAATGAAGACTAGCACAGAGTACAGAAAGCGTAATCACAAGATAACACAAGATGAAGACAAACAGACTGAAGAACTTGAACTGAGGAAATTGAGAAAGTCTTCAGTCAAAGTCTTCAAACACAGATATGAACAAACACTCAACACAGTAATGAGGAAATGAAAGGGTTGAGGAAATAGAACCAGTTAGGTTGATGAAGACAATGATTTGGTAGACCAGTTCCAACTGCTGTCTCAGTTGTACGTCTGGTTGGAGCGGCTGAGTATTTAAACTCGAGGACACACAGTCCCGGACACCCAGTCGCTGAGCACGCAGCTCAGGACACCCAGTCCTCACCGTATTCTCCTTGAACTAAGATCACACAGATCTTGTCCAATCACTCATGGTAAGTCTTCAGGCGACTTCCAAACCTTCACAGACTTGGTCACTCGGTGATCCACAATTCCTCTTGGATGCTCTAGACCTTGACGCTTAACCGTCTGGAAGAAGCACAGTCTTCAAAGGTAACAAGCGTCGGATCCACGCAGGATCAATTTCTTCAGTGATGCTCAATCACTTTGGGTTTGTAGGGGTTTGGTTTTGGGTTTTCCTCACTCGATGATTTTCGCTCAAAGTCCTCGGAGGATGGGTTGCTCTCAAATGACAAGTGTCAGTTTCTCTCGGAGCAACCAACCAGCTAGTGGTTGTAGGGGGCGGCTATTTATAGCCTAGGGAGCAGCCCGACATGATAAGACATAAATGCCCCTCAATGATATGACCGTTAGGTGGATAAGATATTTTGGGACAGCTGGCGCGCAGCACAGCAACAGTCGGAAATTTGACTCTCAAATTCCTCAGGGCTATCATGTTCCTCACTATGTAGGTAATTCGCACTGACCAATTCCTAACTCCTCAGTCAGAACAAATTCATCAGCGACCAGAAGAACTTCGTCTCTATCACTGAAGAAAGTGAGTGAACTATATGAGATTTCCAAAGGCTTCACTCGAAGGGATTGGTAGGTGTAGGATTTTGAGTTGAGCATCACATGGAAATTTTTCCTTAGTATTTCCTCAACCCCCTTTAACAGTACGGTGTTTCCTATGACTCAAGAAAGAGAAAATGAAACTATGAAAACAAAAGTCTTCACGCTTCATGTTCCACAAATGAATACCAAGTCTTAAAGGTCACACCAATTTCTTCACTTTCAAAGTCTTCAGAAAGTCTTCAGAATATCAAAGTCTTCAGTTGAAGAACTTCATTTTTAGGCATCGACTTTCTCTGTAAATATCAAACTCCTCATAGACCTGTGTACGCTCACAAACGCATTAGTCCCTTAACCTATAAGTCTTCAATACACCAAAATCACTAAGGGGCACTAGATGCACTTACAATCTCCCCCTTTTTGGTGATTGATGACAACATAGGTTAAGTTTTCAACGGGTAAACATATGAAGTGTATACACTGATATTGAGGAATTTGATTACAAGATATAGAAGAACTCCCCCTGAAGATGTGCATAGTGAGGAAATTGCTTTTGAGGCAATGCACATTTGAAGAGTTGAATCATGGAGATCTCCCCCTATATCTTGTAATTCATACATGCATTTGATATATAATATGAAGAATTTGAAATGCATGATGAAATATGGTGCCTGATGAGATTCAGCATGCGTGCAATGTCATTAACGAGGAATAAGCATGCAAAGCATAATGCAACAACAGTACCAGTGCACCATCGGGTTTAAGATTACAACTCGACCCAAATAAAAGTTTCAGAAGAACGAGAGTTGTAACTTAAAAAATGCCCTTAATATAGACCCGCTTGAAGACTAACTCAGATTTCTCCCCCTTTGTCATCAAATGACCAAAAGGATTGAAACTGAGGACTAACGCCCCTGAAGAATTTCAAGTCGATGAAGGAGCGCCAGTGTTGTCGGGGTTGTTTGTTGTAGCAGGGCCTGCCGCAGTGTCGTCCAAATCTTCATACTCATCAGTGTCACGCGATGAAGAATAAGAGCTGGCCACCAGTGGAGGAATTTTGACCCTCTTCAATTTCTTCGGAGGAGGTGCAGACCAGTCAAATTCTTCCTTGAGACCCATAGTCTTCAGTTCTTCAGCGCTATAGACATGAGTGAGGACAGCCCAGGTGCGGTTGAAGGTTTCATGAAGATAGTATTGGTTCTTCTTCACTGCATTGTGTGTTGAGGTCATATTGTGAAGAAGTGCACCAAACTGGCGCTTTACCCATTTGTGATTGCGATCAACCTTCTGATGAAGACTGAGGAGAAACTCACGGTCAGTCATCACCCTGGGTGCTGTGGCTTGAGGATTTTGCTTGGCTGAGGTATTTGCGGCAGAGTCATGTGTGGCAGAATCGTCATTGGTAGAGTAAGATGCAGCCTTGCGAAATTGACCATCCAATGGACGAATGCCTTCATCGATCACAGCAGCGGCCTTGCCTTTATCATAAGCTGATGAAACTGTCTGTTTGAGGACTTCAATGGGAGGCAAGTAGCTACCGTGGTTTAGAGTGTCATCTTTGTAATTCAGTGAAGATCTTGCCCTGATGAATCTCATAATCCAAGGAGCATAGGGCTTCAGCTCGAATGGTGACATTGCAATATTGGCCAGAGTCCTCATGAAGAAATCATGGAAGTTGACGGGAACGCCATGAATGATGTTAAAAAGCATATTCTTCATGATGCCAACGAATTCTTCATCATTTGAGTCGTGGCCTTTGATAGGACTCATTATCTTCGTCAGAATTCGATAGACAGTCTGAGGCACATAGAGTAATTCCTTGACGAGGAATTTGGTTCGTGGGGCCTGCCTTGGCTTCAGAGGCTTCATCAGCACTTGCATATAGTGATTTGAAAGTTCTGGTTCATTGTAGATACAACGAGCACCATCAAGTGGAGGACTGAGTGGTAGAGCACGAAGCAATTCAATTGCTGGTGCCTTGTAGTGAGTATTTTCAGACATCCAGTCTAATACCCATGAGTTCACGTCTTCAGCGTCTCCGGTGATGTGCAGAGTTGCATAGAATTGAAGAATGAGTTCTTTATTCCAGTCACAGATATCAGTGTAGAAATTCAGAAGTCCTGCGTCATAAAGAACACTGAGGACTGGCTCAAAGCCGGGCAGAGACTCCATGTCCACATGAGGAATATGTGCATGATGGAAGACTTTGTCTTTGTTGAAGAGCACTGAGGAATAGAAATTGGCTTGGCTGGCAGTCCAGAAACGCCTCTTACTTATATGAGCAGAATCATATGGATTATAATCAGTGAAGAATACGTGCTCGGCAAAGAAATCTTCAGCCTTGAACCTCTGTTTGCTTGAGAACGGATTCTTTGGCTTTGGCAGAGGGGTGTCAGTGAGTTGCATCACCACCTCAGGAATCGCGAGCTCAGGTTCTTCAGGCTGAGGAATTTCTTGTTCCTCAACAGGTGCAGTCTGAGGATCAGCAGGAGCAGGTTCATCAGCACTAGTGGCTGGAATTTCTTCATGGACAGATGAAGTGGGATGAGTTTCTTCATAGCCCATTTGAACAGTTGGAGCAGGGGACTGAGGTATCTGTTGGATTGGGGTGAAGAGTGGAGAATTTGGATGCTGACTTTCCCAAAAGTCATCGTTCATCACTAGCGTTGTGCTTCCAATATCCACATCTTCTACAAGTTCCTCAACACCGGCCTCTTCAGCTGTGAACTGAGGCATAGGCGAGGAAATGATTGGGGTTGAAGGGATTGCTTCCACTTCAATTTCTTCATCAATCTGCTCTGACGAAGCAGCAGAATGATTTTCTTCATCAGATCCGCTTGGGATCTCATAGTCTTCTCCAAAAGGAACAAGATCCTTTGATGGCATCGAGGAAATCGGAACAACATCAATTGGATTTTCGAGTGAGCTAGTCATTGGCTTCATTTTCTTCGCAGCCGGAGAGTTTGACGCAGCTGATGCCTTCCTTTTCTTCACTGCAGCTCGCTCTGCAGCCATGGTCTTCTTCACATCAGAAGCAGATGGAAGAATTGGAGTTGGTGTGGGCGCGGGAGGAGCTGAGGAATCTAGTTCATTTTCTTCAGGCGCAACTGATGCAGTTGCTCCGATCTCTTCAGTTTCTTCAGGCGCACCACTAGTGGATGCCCTGGCAATTTCTTCAGCGGCTGGAATTTCTTCACCAGCCCTAGAACGAGCATTTTCTTCAGCAGGCTGAAAGTCATCAGCGGTGCTGGCATGTTCTTCAGCAGGCTGAGCAGAGTATGCAGCCTGAAGATTTTCTTGTTGCGATGGGGCTGCAACATTTGTGAATTTCTTCGTCAGATTGATGAATCTTACTTTAGCTCCTTGCCAATCAGCATAGTAGGCATCAAAGTCTTTGCTGAGGGCTTGAATTTCAGACTGAGCCTGGAGAAGTTCCTCAGTTGTCATTTTGACAACGTTTTTCTTCAGGAGCTTCTCCTTTCTGTATTGAGCTTTCCTGATCTCTCTTGCCTTTTCAAACTTCCATTTCTCTTCAGTGATGAAATGGGTCAGCATATGACTTTGTCTAGGGGTCAGATGAAAATCAGGCATAGGGGTGTTACGATCCTTGTGCCAGAGATCAATGTAATCGAGGATTTTTCTCGGATCCAAAAGCAGTGGCACAGATGTGCCTTTGGCTCTATCGGCCTTCACCTGTCTGTCTCTGATGATTTCTGCAAGTTCATCATCAGAAGCTTCATCATCAGAAGGCACATGGAATGCGACCTGTTTCTTCTTTGGAGTTGGCCGAGGACCTCGTCCAGCTGTTGCTTTGGTCTTCAACAGTGTGGGGCCTGATGAGGAAATTGGTGCAGCTGAGGAACTTGCTGAAATACCAGAGGCAATCGAGAAACCAGCAGTCCTTTGACATGTAGCCAGATGCACAGGAGCTGAGGACTTTGAAGGAGCTGTTGAGGACTTTGGTGGAGCTGTAGCAGTGTGAGGAATTTGCCGTGAGGGCACTATTGGTGAAGCACTTGGCTTACGAGCAGGCTTCTTTGGCATGGATTTCCTTGGTTTGACCGAGGCCTCAGTAGCAGTAGCAGTGGCAGAATCCTCATAGAATTTCTTCACTGCCTCCTTGGCTTGTCTTGCCAATTTAGCTTGGCGCTTAGCCCATTCTTCAGGAAAGTCCTCACCACGTTTGATGCTTGTGGGGTCAGCTACTTGGCCAGGTGCCAATGGAGCTCTTGGGCATGGAGGATTGAGGGCGAATTTCCTCATGTACTTTGGAGTCACATATCTGTATTCCCTCCACTCCCTTGCCCATCTCCGTTCAATCCTCTGAATGCGCACCTTGCGCTGATTTTTGTTTTCTTTGCCAAATTTTGCTTCATCAGGTGTGCAATAGTCAGCATAAATTTCCTCAGGGATTTCAAACGCAGTCATAACCTCAGGTTTCTTCCCTCCCTTCTGCGGCTTCTTACCATCTGCCATATTCTTCAGTTGAGGAATTTGAACAATCGAGTTCTTTGAAGAAGTATGCAGTTTTTCTTCGAGGAACGCTGCAAATGAGTTAAGTTGATGAGAACCTAGTGATTCAGCAGCAGACATGAGTACCTGTGAACAGAGTATAAGTGCGAGGAATTCGGAGAGGTCATATGCGTTCTGAGGAGGTTTTTCGAAAAGAAAAAGTTTTGAGGAATTTGACCAGATGAACCTTGAGAAATTTCACTAAGCGTTCTTGTCTTAGGTTCCAGAGTTGTACAGATCGAAGATCCACACAATTAGGGAATCTTGAAGAAAATGATTGCTTAGAGAAACAGTTCAAGATCATATGATGTGAGGTGTTCATATGTGTGAAGATTTGAAGAATAAACACCTTTGAAGATTTTCAGGAAAGTTTGAGAATCAAAGTGAGTAATAAAAGTAACTTTTAATTACCCGAAGTGAAGAACACGACGAACTGAGAAGAACAGATGTGAAGTTCGTCAGGTTAGATCTCCCATGCCCTAACTTGGCAGAGGAAGACAGCTATGGCAGCGGCGGAGTGAAGATTTCCGCAGTCGGCGTGAGTACGACGGCGACGAGGTCGAGGCAGCGAAGCTCTTCCTCACCGGCGACGATGGAGTAGCGGCGACGCTAGGGTTTGAGGAGCTCGAGTGAGAGAGTAGCGATCGAGCGGAGTAAATGAAGTGAGGAAGGGGAGAGGGGTATTTATAGACACGGTGAAAAACTGTTCGCCCGAAGATTTGGGATGAACGTGCCCCTGCCCTTTCTCCTTCTCGCGACATGTGTCACCCACGTACTGTGTAGTTGAGATCGTGTACGATCGTGGGTGAATAGAATAATGCATTGTGGGATGCGAAATGGTTTGAGCGGCAAAACCGAAAATTTGGATAAGATTTGTTTTAAAGTTTCGTTCGCAATTTCTTCAGCTGACAAGGACACAGTGAAGATTTTGAACGAGTTTCAAATAGAACGCATATGAAGAATTTGTGAATAGATTGGGTTGAGTATAGCATAGAGGGGGAAGGGTCCGATCACATTCACTTAGAAAAAAACAACTTGAAGAAATAGCTATAAGTGAATGATGTAGAGGACATAAACTCATATATATATAGCCAATGAAGAAAAATGAAGGAAACAGTGAAGATTTTGAAAAAGTTGAAGAATTTGAAAAACTGAAGAATTTCAAAACTGAGGAAAAACTCAAATTGAAGATTTTCAACTTTTTGTGGTGGCGTGACCCACCGTATAAGAATGATGATTTCAGACACCGCGTACAATTGTCGTAGGGTTTTGAGAATCAAATTCTTCATTAATTTCTTCACACTTAGAGTGTTATTCTTCATTGATTGAAGAAAAACGTGTCTTCATGTGTTGCACATCTAAGTCATCAATTTTACATAAGTGTTAGGATGTGTGTCCTTTTCAAAGAAAATTCGAAGATTCTAAGATATTTAGCTCACACCGCAACTTGCTAAATCTCTTCTCATCCAAGGGCTTAGTAAAGATATCAGCTAGCTGTTCTTCAGTCTTCACGTGCTTGATGGAGATGTCGCCCTTCAACACATGATCACGAAGAAAATGATGATGAATCTGAATGTGCTTTGTCTTCGAGTGCTGAACTGGGTTGTGAGCAATCTTGATGGCACTCTCATTGTCGCAGAGGAGAGGCACATTCTTCACGTTGACGCCATAGTCCTTGAGTGTTTGCTTCATCCAAAGCAGTTGAGCACAGCAAGAGCCAGCAGCAATGTATTCAGCTTCCGCAGTGGACAGTGATACGCAGTTCTGTTTCTTCGAGGACCAACAAACCAAAGATCGTCCGAGGAAATGACAAGTGCCAGAAGTTGAATTGCGGTCCACACGATCACCAGCATAGTCAGAGTCAGAATATCCAATGAGATCGAAAGCAGAGCCCTTGGGGTACCATAATCCTAGTGTTGGTGTGTGAGCTAGATATCGAAGAATATGCTTCACAGCCTTATGGTGTGATTCCTTCGGTGCAGCTTGAAATCGGGCACACATGCAAACACTAAGCATTATATCTGGCCTAGATGCACATAAGTACAATAAAGAACCAATCATGGAGCGGTATACCTTGTGATCGAAGTCAATACCATTTTCATCAGTGCATAGATGGCCATTTGTGGGCATAGGAATTTTGACGCCTTTGCAATCTTGCATGCCGAATTTCTTCAGTACATCTTTGAGGTATTTCTCCTGAGATATGAATATGCCATTGCGCTGTTGACGAATTTGAAGACCAAAGAAGAATTTCAACTCTCCCATCATAGACATTTGATATTCTTCACTCATCATATAGGCAAATTCATCACTATAACGTTGGTCAGTACAGCCAAAGATAATATCATCAACATATATTTGGCACACAAACAGTTCACCATCATAACATTTAGTAAAGAGAGTAGGGTCGAGTGAACCGGGTGTGAAGCCATTCTTCACGAAGAATTCCTTCAATGTATCATACCACGCCCGAGGGGCTTGCTTGAGGCCATAGAGGGCCTTATTAAGTCTGAAGACTTTGTCAGGATTCTTTGGATCTTCAAAACCTGGGGGTTGAGCAACATATACTTCTTCCTCAAGCTTACCATTGAGGAATGCACTTCTCACATCCATTTGATATAAGATGATATCATGATGGTTAGCATAAGCAAGTAATATGCGAATAGCCTCAAGTCTAGCAACAGGTGCAAAAGTTTCATCGAAATCAATTCCTTCAACCTGTGTGTAGCCTTGAGCTACCAGTCGTGCCTTATTCCTCACCACAAGGCCATTTTCATCTTGCTTGTTGCGGTAGATCCACTTTGTGCCAATGATATTATGCTTGCGAGGATCTGGATGTTTGACCAGTTCCCAGGCATTGTTGAGCTCGAACTGATGTAATTCTTCTTGCATAGCCTGAATCCAATCCGGCTCCAAAAATGCTTCATCTACCTTAGTGGGCTCTGTGATAGAGACAAAATCATAGTGCCCACAAAAGTTAGATAAATGTGAAGTTTTTGAGCATGTGAGAGGACCTGGTGCTCTAATGCCATCGATGATCTTCTCCACT
This sequence comes from Triticum aestivum, assembly GCF_018294505.1. Classification (NCBI taxonomy): domain Eukaryota; kingdom Viridiplantae; phylum Streptophyta; class Magnoliopsida; order Poales; family Poaceae; genus Triticum; species Triticum aestivum. Next base: position 468,347,648 of record NC_057807.1, on the reverse strand, counting down.
TGCACTTCTTTTGCAACGCGAGGATGAGTTGGTTGTCGCTGAGGAGTTTGATCAGCATTTTCTTCAGCACCATTTTCCTCAGCATTTTCTTCAGGTGTATCAGCTCGATGTTCTTCATGAACTGGAATGAATTCTTCAGCAAATTCTTCAGTAGGAATGACATCCTCAGTTGCCTTGAACTTGATAGAATCCTCAGGTGCTGGTTCATCTAACACAGACTGTAGGTGCTCTCTTTGCGAGCCAATAGTTTCATCGAACCACACATCTACAGTGTCAACAATCTTGTGAAGAACAATGTTGAAGACTCTGTAGGTGTGTGAGTCCTTTCCGTAACCAAGCATAAAACCTTCATGTGCTTTCGGCGCAAATTTAGAATTGTGGTGAGGATCTCTAATCCAACATTTAGCACCGAAGACTTTGAAATAACTCACATTGGGTTTCTTGTCAGTGAGGAGTTCATAGGCCATCTTCTTGAAGAATTTGTGAAGATATACTCTGTTGATGATGTGGCACGCAGTATCAATTGCATCAATCCAAAAACGATGAGGCGTTTTGTATTCATCAAGCATAGTGCGAGCCATCTCAACAAGAGTTTTGTTCTTGCGCTCCACGACGCCATTTTGCTGAGGAGTATAGGGAGCAGATAACTCATGAGTAATACCAAGTTCATCAAGATAGTCATCAAGACCGGAATTCTTGAACTCAGTTCCATTGTCACTTCTGATGTGCTTGATCTTCACACCAAAGTTGGTTCAAGCCCTCGAGGAAAAATGTTTGAAGACTTCCTGCACTTCATGTTTGTAAGTAACAATGTGTACCCATGTATATCGAGAGTAATCACCAACAATGACAAAACCATATAGAGATGCATCATTAGTGTCTGCTGAGTAATGATTAGGTCCGAAAAGGTCCATGTGAAGCAATTCGAATGGACGAGTAGTGGTCATGATAGTCTTCGCTGGATGCTTGGCCTTGGTCATTTTTCCAGCTTCACAGGCTCCGCATAAGTGATACTTGTGGAATTTGACATTCTCAATGCCAATGACATGCTTCTTCTTCGCAAGCGTGTGCAAATTCCTCATGCCTGCGTGACCAAGTCGTCGATGCCATAACCAGCCTTCTGAAGCTTCTGCAAGTAGACACATGGCTGGTTGTGGTCCTATAGAGAAATCAACAATATACAAATCTCCTCTCCTAAAGCCTTCAAAGACTTTGGAATTGTCAGCTTCCATAATCACAACACAGCGATACTTGCCAAAGACAACAACCATATCAAGATCACAAAGCATTGAGACTGACATGAGGTTGTATCCTAAGGACTCAACAAGCATGACTTTGTCCATGTGTTTATCCTTAGAGATCACAACCTTACCAAGACCCAATACCTGACTTTTGCCTTTGTCAGCAAAGATGATATGCTTCAGATGTGACGGTGATAAGGGAGCATCCATCAAAAGATTCTTGTCACCAGTCATGTGATTTGTACATCCACTATCGAGGACCCATTCAGTGGTTTTGGGTTGATCATCCTGCAGATGAATTAGTGTAACTTACAATCTCATATGCTTCATCAATGAAGAATATGATATCAAGTTCATCAGATGAATTTCATCAAGCAGTAAACAGATATAGCAGTAGGAGGACGTGTGAAAGTTTATTTCATCATGGTTCGCCTGCGTCCTTTCAGGCAATTTTGTCAGGTCCCCAGCAAATTCTTCAGACGTTAAGGCACGTTTGGAGACCTGACCCTGCAGAAGAGATTAGTTCTTTTTCTTCACCACCCACATTTGAAGGGGTGGCAAAGAGTTCATCACTCTGCGAGCACCATATGAGAATGGTGGCATAGAAGCCAAACCATTTCGTTTCACATAAGAGGGGTTAGGGTAAGCATATGAATAAGCAGAGAAATTCTTCGAGGACTTATGAACATAATGGTTTGAAGAATAATGCACATATTCATAGCCCGTAGCTCTACCCTGTGAAACAGAGTTGTTAGCACGATGATAATCATATGAGGACTTTGATCCATTTGAGGAATTTGATCCATATGAAGAATTTGATCTGGGGTTCTTGTTCTTCATTGGTGGTGTCATGAGGACATTCACCTGAAGACTTTCAAGGCACTTCTTGGGAACCCAGATTTTCTTCATAGGAGAACCGTTCCTGCAGTTAGTGCCAACATATCTAGCAAATACTTCAACATTCTGATTTTTGAACAGTTTATAGTTGGAGTCAAATGACTCATCAGAAGGATGAGGAGATTCACATGTAAAGCCAGATAAGTTAGATGGATCAACTGGAGGTCCCTTTGCAGCAACCCATGAGGTTTTGGGGTACTGCTCAGGCTTCCAATATGTTCCATCAGCATTAAGTTTCCTCTCAAAGGCAATACCCTCTTTCCTAGGGTTTCCGTTGAGGATCTGCTTTTTAAGCACATCACAAAGAGTCTGATGCCCTTTGAGGCTTTTGTACATGCCTGTCATGTACAATTCCTTCAGCCCTGCATCGTCAGTGATACTAGCAATGTCCTCAGATGAGGAATTGGTGATAGCAGAGGCAGGTGAAGAATTTGTAACAGTTGAAGCATTTGAACATTCAGGTGAAGAATTAGCAGATTCACGTTCAATGCACTTTAAGCATGGAGGAACAAATTCTTCCTGAGAAGCGCTGATTTGTTGAGCTAGTAATGAATCGCACTCCTTCTGAAGATCTTCATAACTCACTCTTAGCTTCTCAAGATCTTGCTTTCTTTGAAGAAATTCATAAGAAAGTTTCTCATGATCAGATAAGAGAGTGTTATGATGACTTTGAAGGTTATCAAACCTAGACTGAAGTCTCTGAAGATTTTCAGTCAGGGCTTTAGTGCGATCCATTTCTTCACCCAACATATCATCACTTTTGTCTAGCATGTTTTGAACCTTTTCAAAAGCTCTTTGTTGTTTTACAGCAATCTTAGCAAGTTTAGAGTAGCTGGGCTTGAGATCCTCATCAGATTCATTTTCACTAGATTCAGAGGAGGTGTATTTGAGTACCTTTGCACCTTTTGCCATGAAGCAATAGGTGGGAGCGTAGTCATCATTATCTTCATCAGGCTTGTCGGTGGGGTCAGTTTCTTCAGTGTTGAAGATGGACTTGCTAACGAAAGCAGTGGCGAAGGCCAGACTCGCCACACCAGATTCGGATTCTTCAGATGCCTCCTCTTCCTCATGTTCCTCAGATTCAGTTTTAGAGTCAATTTCCTTGCCAATGAATGCCCGAGCCTTCTTGGAGCTGCTCTTCTTGTGAGATGAAGACTTCGAGGATTTAGATGACGAAGATTTTGATGATTTCTTCTTCTTCTTGGCATCATCAGAACTGTAATCCTTGTATTTCTTCTTCTTCAATTCCTTTTCCCACTGAGGACAATCTTGAATATAATGACCAGGTTTCTTGCATTTGTGGCACAGCCTTCTCTTATAGTCACTTGATGAGGAATCACTGCTTCTTGAGAATTTTCCAAAGCGACCACGTCTTGAGAACTTCTGGAATTTCTTCACGAGCAGTGCTAGCTCCTGGCTCAATTCTTCAGGATCACCAAGGCAACTACCAGAATCCTCACATTCAGACTCAGACACAACCTTGGCCTTCAGGGCACGTGGTTTGCCATAGCTCGAACCATAGAGATCTCTCTTTTCAGCAAGCTGGAACTCGTGAGTATTTAGCCTTTCGAGAATATCGGCAGGATCAAGAGACTTGTAGTCAGCCCGTTGTTGTATCATCAGACCCAGAGTATCAAATGAGGAATCAAGCGATCTCACCAGTTTCTTCACCACCTCATGGTCAGTGATGTCAGTGGCACCGAGGGCTTGAAGCTCATTTGAGATGTCAGTGAGGCGATCAAAGGTCTGTTGGACATTTTCATTGTCGAGTCTTTTGAAGCGGTTGAAGTGATTCCGAAGAACATCAACTCGAGAGTCACGCTGAGTTGAGACTCCTTCATTCACTTTGGACAGCCTATCCCAGATAAGCTTAGCAGTTTCCAAAGCACTCACTCTTCCATACTGTCCTTTACTCAGATGGCTACATATGATATTCTTCGCTTGAGAATCGAGTTGCTTGAATCTCTTCACATCGGTAGCGTTTAGTGAGGTTGAAACAGAGGGAATACCATTTTCCACAACATACCAGAGATCGTTGTCAATTGCCTCGAGATGCATTCACATCTTGTTTTTCCAGTAGGGGTAGTCCGTTCCATCAAAGGTAGGACACCCAGCCAAGACCTTGATCATACCTACGGTCGACATAACTAAAACTCCAGGCGGTTAAACCAAAATCACACAGAACAAGGGAGTACCTTGCTCTGATACAAATTGAAAGTGCGTTATGTCGACTAGAGGGGGGTGAATAGGCGATTTTTATGAATTCTTCACTAAGGAATTTGCCGGTGAGGAAATTCCTTAGCGAAGAACTATTAGCAGTGGAATAAGTACTCAGAAGTAAGCATAACAGAATACAAGCATGGTCATCATGATGAAATGAAGACTAGCCCAGAGTACAGAAAGCGTAATCACAAGATAACACAAGATGAAGACAAACAGACTGAAGAAATTGAACTGAGGAAATTGAGAAAGTCTTCAGTCAAAGTCTTCAAACACAGATATGAACAAACACTCAACACAGTAATGAGGAAATGAAAGGGTTGAGGAAATAGAACCAGTTAGGTTGGTGAAGACAATGATTTGGTAGACCAGTTCCAACTGCTGTCTCAGTTGTACGTCTGGTTGGAGCGGCTGAGTATTTAAACTCGAGGACACACAGTCCCGGACACCCAGTTGCTAAGCACGCAGCTCAGGACACCCAGTCCTCACCGTATTCTCCTTGAACTAAGATCACACAGATCTTGTCCAATCACTCGTGGTAAGTCTTCAGGCGACTTCCAAACCTTCACAAACTTGGTCACTCGGCGATCCACAATTCCTCTTGGATGCTCTAGACCTTGACGCCTAACCATCTAGAAAAAGCACAGTCTTCAAAGGTAACAAGCGTGGGATCCACGCAGGATCAATTTCTTCAGTGATGCTCAATCACTTTGGGTTTGTAGGGGTTTGGTTTTGGGTTTTCCTCACTCGATGATTTTCGCTCAAAGTCCTTGGAGGATGGGTTGCTCTCAAATGACAAGTGTTAGTTTCTCTCGGAGCAGCCAACCAACTAGTGGTTGTAGGGGGCGGCTATTTATAGCCTAGGGAGCAGCCCGACATGATAAGACATAAATGCCCCTCAATGATATGACCGTTAGGTGGATAATATATTTTGGGACAGCTGGCACGCAGCACAGCAACGGTCAGAAATTTGACTCTCAAATTCCTCAGGGCTATCATGTTCCTCACTGTGTAGGTAATTCACACTGACCAATTCCTAACTCCTCAGTCAGAACAAATTCATCAGCGACCAGAAGAACTTCGTCTCTGTCACTGAAGAAAGTGACTGAACTGTATGAGATTTCCAAAGGCTTCACTCGAAGGGATTGGTAGGTGTCGGATTTTGAGTTGAGCATCACATGGAAATTTTTCCTTAGTATTTCCTCGACCCCCTTTAATAGTACGGTGTTTCCTATGACTCAAGAAAGAGAAAATGAAACTACGAAAACAAAAGTCTTCATGCTTCATGTTCCACGAATGAATACCAAGTCTTCAAGGTCACACCAATTTCTTCACTTTCAAAGTCTTCAGAAAGTGTTCAGAATAACAAAGTCTTCGGTTGAGGAACTTCATTTTTAGGGGTCGACTTTCTCTGTAAATATCAAACTCCTCATAGACCTATGTACACTCACAAACGCATTAGTCCCTTAACCTATAAGTCTTCAATACACCAAAATCACTAAGGGGCACTAGATGCACTTACATAAAAATTCATTATATATACTCCCGAAGGTTTTGACTCTCGTATCACGCAAATATCCTCTGTTTTTGTTTCGAGCTATTGCTGCTGCAGATAAGGGCAAGATGTCTTCCCAAGATTCGGAGGGAGAGAGCTACATGGCTGATTATATTGCAAATCCAAAAGTATATGGGGATGTGGAGCATTATGGCTGGACCACGAAGGAAGAAGAAGATTTTGATTCGAAGAGGAAGGAGGAAACGAGTTCTGACGAACAGGACTATCCCCTACCTCAACCTGGTGATATGCATGTGGAGTTCAAGAAGTCAAGCCTCCATAAGGTCCAATCCGTCCCGCCTCGTTTCTTGCAGGACAACAAGGTAGCACTATGCAAAAAGATAATGAAACTTGAGCTCGAGAATGAGGATCTAAGGGAGGAAAATTTTAGCCTCAGAGCAAGCTAGAGAAGAAAAATGCAACAACTCCACCATCATCAACAACTCCATCGCCAACAACAAGGAAGGAGACATAGTCACATGGGTATGGGCACTCCCCTTGGCAACTGCCAAGCTTGGGGGAGGTGCCCTGGTATCGTATCACCATCACAACTCCTATCTTTACCGTTTTTCTTAGTTTGATCCTATTAGTAGTATCTTGATTTAGTAGAATAAAGTCATGGCATGATCTAGTTTTGAGTTTTGCTTTATGATCCTTCTTTGTAATCGAGTCCGTGAGCTATATAATAAAGATTAGTGTTGAGTCAAGGGCTTGAGTATTTTGCCATGATCTTGGGTGATTAGAAGAAAAAGAATAAAAAGAATCAAAGAGTTCATATTGATCTTATTGAAAGTAATGACTTCACATAGAAAGAGTATGATGATTTAAAGTTGTTGGGAGTTGGCAAATATAGCTTTGGTCATCGTTGCAATTAATAGGAAGTAATAAGGAAAGAGAGGTTTCACATATAGATATATTATCATTGACATCTTTTATGATTGGGAGCACTCATTAAAATATGACATGCTAAAGAGTTGATGTTGGATAAGGAAGACAACATAATGAGTTATGTTTTCTTACATCTGAGATAAAGTATGTTGTCATGGTTCCTCTACCGTGTTGAGTTTGCCTTTCCCCCTCATTCTAGCCAATTCTCAGCACTAAGTAGAAATACTACTTGTGCTTCCAAATACCCTCAAACCAGTTTTGCCATGAAAGTCCACCATATCTACCTATGGATTGAGTAAGATCCTTCAAGTAAGTTGTCATCGGTGCAAGCAATAAAAATTGCTCTCTAAATATGCATGACTTATTAGTGCAGAGAAATAAGCTTTGACGAACTTGTTGTGGACGCAATAAAAGCGACGGACTGCATAATAAAGGTTCACATGCAAGGGGCAATATAAAGTGACGTTCTTTTGCATTAAGTTTTTGTGCATCAACCCTAAACGCGCATGACAACCTCTACTTCCCTCTGCGAAGGGCCTATCTTTTATTATTATCCTCTACCTTATGCAAGAGTCACGGTGATCTTCACCCTTCCTTTTTCATTTTATCCTTTGGCAAGCTCAGCATGTTGGAAAGAACATGATATATATATATATATATATATATATATATATATATATATATATCTAATTGGATGTGGGGGAGCGTGAATTATTATTGTTGACATTACCCTTGAGGTAAAAGGTTGTGGGGCAAAAACTATAAGCCCCTATCTTTCTCTGTGTCCGAATAAAACTCTGTAACCACAAGTATCGCGTGAGTGTTAGCAATTATGAAGGACTAAGTGATAGTTGAGTATGTGGACTTGCTTTTAAGCTCTGACATAGACTCTTTCCGATGTTATGATAAATTGCAATTGCTTCAATGACTGAGATTATAATTGTTGGTGCCCAATAAAGTTTCTGATTCATATTCTGGCTTTGTGAAAAGATCATCACTAGAACATAAGTAATCATATGACAAAATCTATATATGTTGCTGTTATGAAGTAATCATGATGCCTTCATGTCCGTATTTTATTTTTATCGACGCCTCTACCTCTAAACATGAGGACATATTTATTGTTATCGGCTTTTCGCTTGAGGACAAGCGAGGACTAAGCTTGGGGGAGTTGATACGTCCATTTTGCATCATGCTTTTATGTCAATATTTATTGCATTATGGGCTGTTATTTCACGTTATGTCACAAAACTTATGGCTATTCTCTCTTATTTTACAAGGTTTACATGAAGAGGGAGAATGCCGGCAGCTGGAATTCTGGGCTAGAAAAGGAGCAAATATTGAAGGACTATTCTGTGCAACTCCAAAAGTCCTGAAACTCCACGGAACACCTTAAAATAAACAAAGAAAAATCGTCACCAAAGATGAAGGCCAGGGGGGCCACACCCTGCTCATGAGGGTGGGGGCACACCCCCCTGGACGCGCCCCCTACGTCATGGGCCCCCTGGTGGCTCTCCGACGCCCATCTTCTCCCATATGAATTCTTTCGATGAGAAAAAAATAGCAGAGAACCTTTCGGGACGAGACTCCGCCGCCACGAGGCGGAACCTTGGCGGAACCAATCTAGGGCTCTGGCAGAGCTGTTCTGCCGGGGACACTTCCCTCCGGGAGGGGGAAATCATCACCATCGTCATCACCAACGCTCCTCTCATCGGGAGAGGGCAATCTCCATCAACATCTTCACCATCACCATCTCATCTCCAAACCCTAGTTCATCTCTTGTATCCAATTCTTGTCTCCAAGTCCGGGATTGGTGCTAGTAGGTTGCCAGTAGTGTTGATTACTCCTTGTAGTTGATGCTAGTTGGTTTATTTGGTGGAAGATCATATGTTCAGATCCTTTATGCACAATATTACCCCTCTGATTATGAACATGAATATGCTTTGTGAGTAGTTACGTTTGTTCCTGAGGACAAGGGAGAAGTCTTGCTATTAGTAGTCATGTGAATTTGGTATTCGGTCAATATTTTGATAAGATGTATGTTGTCTAACCTCTAGTGGTGTTATGTGAACGTCGACTACATAACACTTCACCATTATTTGGGCCTAGAGGAAGGCATCGGGAAGTAATAAGTAGATGATGGGTTGCTAGAGTGACAGAAGCTTAAACCCTAGTTTATGCGTTGCTTCGTAAGGGGCTGATTTGGATCCATATGTTTCATGCTATGGTTAGGTTTACCTTAATACTTTTGTTGTAGTTGTGGATGCTTGCAATAGAGGTTAATCATAAGTGGGATGCTTGTCCAAGTAAGGGCAGTACCCAAGCACCGGTCCACCCACATATCAAATTATAAAAGTACCGAACGCAAATCATATGAGCGTGATGAAAACTAGCTTGACGATATTCCCATGTGTCCTTGGGAGCGCTTTTCCTATTATAAGAGTTTGTCCAGGCTTGTCCTTTGCTACAAAAAGGATTGGGCCACCTTGCTGCACTTTATTTACACTTGTTACTTGTTGCTCGTTACAATTTATCTTATCACAAAACTATTTGTTACCGCTTATTTCAGTACTTGCAGAGAATACCTTGCTGAAAACCGCTTATCATTTCCTTCTGCTCCTCATTGGGTTCGACACTCTTACTTATCAAAAGGACTACGATAGATCCCCTATACTTGTGGGTCATCACGACGACAGCCTCACACCACAGCCGAACTAGTGAACCCTTGTACTCCTCTCCGCGCGGGCTTCCACTGCCGCGTCTTCCCCGGCTCCGCGTTGTCCCCTTCCTAGGCCTCACCGTCGTCCATCGCCGTGGTGCTCTCCGCGCGGCATGGTCAATGTGGTCAAGGAATGACTTCCATCGGAAGATTACTGTACGTGGAGAGGCTGATAGCTGGGTCCACGGCCAGAGCCCTATTTTTTTGTGATTTGCCAAGTAAGTCGCTTTGTCAGGCCTGTTGGGCTGCAAATCTTTCAATACGAGCAGAGCGTTCATTCGGCTGGCCGAGAAAATGGCCCGTCAGTAATGAGAAATGGGTTGTACATTTCTAAAACACATCAAACCGGCAATTAGTTTCAAATATCTTTTTTTATTTAAATTACATTAATTTTTATGCGTGGAGAATTTGTTGGATTTGATATTGATATACATTTATTTTTAAAATCAGTTTGAATGTGAGTCGGAATTTCAGGATTAAAAACAGTTCGGACTACACCGAAATATGCAAAATTTCGTATAATTTTTTAATCGTGGCCACAATATGGGCTGTAATGCTAATACAAAGAATATGGGCTCCAAAAAAACCTTAAGAATTGGCAAATGGGCTGTAAATTATTAGAAATAATGGAAGATGGGTTGTATGCTGTTTTCCACAAATTTGAGGCTTTCCTAAAAAACTTGACGCACAAGCACTGACTGTAGGATGTCCATCCAACGGCCGTCGTGCTTCTTCAATCTGTGCTCTTCCTGCTCCAGCCGCTCAAACAAGCGCCGGCGGGACTACCTGCTCCCTCCTCCTAGCGGCCGGCTGTGCTACCGCGCAGGCTTCACTGCCCCACCGTACTCCCATCGCTGGCCTAGCCATCCCTCTACTCACCCACACCTGCTATTATTCTCCGGCGACGGCAGACGAACCAGTAAACCCTCGTACAGTCGTACTCCCCTCCGCGCGGGAAACAACTGCTGAGTCTTCCCTGCCTCCGTGTCGTCCCCTTCCTAGGCCTCACCGTCGTCCACCGTCGTGGTGCTCTCGGCGCGGCGTGGTCAATGTGGTCAACGACCGACTTCCATCGGAAGAGTACTGTGCGTGGAGACACTGACAGCTGGGTCCATGGCCGCAGCAAGGAAGTGCCTCCTTATTACGCGCAAAATAATTATTCCTCCACCTGACAGTGGGGACCCACCGGACGGGCCACCGTATTTTGCAAAAAAGACATTTCCCCCCTGACTGCTGGGACCCACCAGCTACACCTTCGCACGCAAGGAAGTGCGTCCGGGCAAAAAAAAATGATTCGTCCCCCTGACTACCGGGACCCACCAGCTACATCTTCGCACGCAAGGAAGTGCCTGAAAGTCGGGACCCACCTGGTCAAAGAGTACGTAGCATTGTCATTCTGGTTGCAAATGTGTACGTACATATATACTGGTGGATGTAGAGGCACGCACGTGTCATAGTAGAGGCGCGCACATAGCATGTACACGTACGTACAGCGGCCAGGGTGCAACAAAGAAAATACGGCCACGTATGTGTACATACCGGCGGGGTCTCGAACACCTACTCGCGCATACGTATGGCGAGGGCTTGTTGACATGGCTAGGTCGGAACGAAGAAACATCATCATCGTCGTGTTCATGGGGAGGCAACGGAATGCGTCGTGTTCATGGGGAGGCAACAGAATGCGTCGTGTTCATCGGGAGGCAACGGAACGCATGGGAGCCAACCGACTGGGTCGGAACAGAATGCGTGGTCGTGTTCATCGGGAGGGCTTGGACGGAACAGGCGATGGAAATGAGGCCTGGCGTACCGCAGAACGGAGGAAACGGCCTTGTGTTCGACCGGCCATGTTCGAAACGGGATCCTGTTCATCGGGAGGGGTCTGGCATACCGCAAAACGGACGAAACGGATCTCCTACGGTTGAAACGGGGGTCTTGTTGATCGAGAGGGGTGTGGCATACCGCAAAACGGACAAAACGGACCTCCTGCGGTCGAAATGGGGGTCCTGTTGATCGGGAGAGGTGAGGCGTACCGCAAAACGGACAAAACGGACCTCCTACGGTCGAAACGGGGGTCCTGTTGATCGGGAGGGGTGTGGCGTACCGCAAAATAGACGAAACAGACCTCCTACGGTCGAACAGCGGTCCTGTTGATCGGGAGGGGTGTGGCGTACCGCAAAACAGACGAAACGGACCTTCTACGGTTGAAAGGGGGTCCTGTTCATCGGGAGGGGTTTGGCATACCGCAAAACGGGACTCCACGGGATACTGTTCATCTCCACCGTCGACCTCCTCCAGCCTCCACGGGCTACCGTCGACCTCCTCCAGCCTCCACGAGCTCCTGTTCATCCAGCCTCCACCGCGCGCTACTCCACCAGCTACTGTTCAACCACCCCTCCACGGGCACCCCTCCACCGTCTACTGTTCATCCAGCCCTCCACACCACGGGGTCCAGTTCAACCACCCCTCCATGGGCACCCCTCCATCGTCTACTGTTCATCCAGCCCTCCACACCACGGGGTCCTGTTCATCCAGAGGCAACACCACCGCTCTGTTGGAAATATGCCCTAGAGGCAATAATAAAATGGTTATTATTATATTTCCTTGTTCACAATAATTGTCTATTGTTCATGCTATAATTGTATTAACTGGAAACCGTAATACATGTGTGAATACATAGACCACAACATGTCCCTAGTGAGCCTCTAGTTGACTAGCTCGTTGATGAATAGATGGTTATGGTTTCCTGACCACGGATATTGGATGTCATTGATAACGGGATCACATCATTAGGAGAATGATGTAATGCACAAGACCCAATCCTAAGCATAGCACAACATCGTGTAGTTCGTTTGCTAAAGCTTTTCTAATGTCAAGTATCATTTCCTTAGACCATGAGATTGTGCAACTCCCGGATACTGTAGGAATGCTTTGGGTGTACCAAACGTCACAACATAACTGGGTGGCTATAAAGGTACACTACAGGCATCTCCGAAAGTGTCTGTTGGGTTGGCACGAATCGAGACTGGGATTTGTCACTCTGTGTGACGGAGAGGTATCTTTGGGCCCACTCGGTAATGCATCATCATAATGAGCTCAATGTGACTAAGTAGTTAGTCAAGGGATCATGCATTACAGAATGAGTAAAGTGACTTGCCGGTAACGAGATTGAACGAGGTATTGGGATACAAATGATCGAATCTCGGGCAAGTAACGTACCGATTGACAAAGGGAATTGCATACGGGATTGCTTGAATCCCCGACATCGTGGTTCATCCGATGAGATCATCATGGAACATGTGGGAGCCAACATGGGTATCCAGATCCCGCTGTTGGTTATTGGCCGGAGAGACGTCTCGGTCATGTCTGCATGATTCCCGAACCCGTAGGGTCTACACACTTAAGGTTCGGAGACGCTAGAGTTGTTATGGGATTAGTATGTGGTTACCGAATGTTGTTCGGATTCCCGGATGAGATCCCGGACATCACGAGGAGTTCCGGAATGGTCCGGAGGTGAAGATTTATATATGGGAAGTCCAGTTTCAGTCACCGAAATGGTTTCGGGGGTTATCGGTATTGTACCGGGACCACCGAAAGGTGTCCGGAGGTCCACCGGGTGGGGCCACCTCCCCCGAGGGACTTAATGGGCTGAATATGGGAGGGAACCAGCCCCTAGTGGGCTGGTGTGCCCCTCCCGAAGGGCCCAAGGCGCCTAGGGTTGAAAACCCTAGGGGAAGGGGGCGCCTCCACCTTGCTTGGGGGGCAAGTCTCCCCCTCCTGGCCGCTGCCACACCCCCCCCCTCTAGATGGGATCTAGAGGGGCCAGCCCCCTCTCCCCTTCACCCTATAAATAGAGGGGGGTGGGAGGGCTACAGCACCCTTGCTTTTGGCGCAGCCCCTCCCTCCTCCAACTCTTCCTCCTACTTCGTAGTGCTTGGCGAAGCCCTGCTCGAGAACCACGAGCTCCACCAACACCACGTCGTTGTGCTGTCTGAGTTCTCCCTCAACTTCTCCTCTCCCCTTGTTGGATCAAGAAGGAGGAGACGTCCCTGGGCTGTACGTGTGTTGAACGCAGAGGCACCGTTCTTCGGTGCTTAGATCGGATTCGGCCGCGATCTGAATCGCTTCGTGAACGACTCCACCGACCGCGTTCTTGTAACGCTTCCGCATCATGATCTTCAAGGGTATGAAGATGCACTCCTCTCTCTCTCGTTGCTAGTATCTCCATAGATTGATCTTGGTGATGCATAGAAAATTTTGAATTTCTGCTACGTTCCCCAACAGTGGTATCAGAGCTAGGTCTATTGCGTAGATTCTATGCATGAGTAGAACACAAGTAGTTGTGGGCGTTAGTTTGTTCAATTTGCTTACCGTTACTAGTCCTATCTTGATTCGGTGACATCGTGGGATGAAGCGGCCCAGACTGACCTTACACGTACACTTACGTGAGACAGGTTCCACCGACTGACATGCACTTGTTGCATAAGGTGGCTAGCGGGTGCCAGTCTCTCCCACTTTAGTCGGATCTGATTTGATGAAAAGGGTCCTTATGAAGGGTAAATAGCAATTGGCATATCACCGTTGTGGCTTTGCGTAGGTAAGAAATGTTCTTGCGAGAAACCCGTAGCAGCCACGTAAAACATGCAACAACAATTAGAGGACGTCTAACTTGTTTTTGCAGGGTTTGCTATGTGATGTGATATGGCCCAAAAAGAATGTGATGAATGATATATGTGATGTATGAGATTGATCATGTTCTTGTAATAGGAATCACGACTTGCATGTCAATGAGTATGACAACCGGCAGGAGCCATAGGAGTTGTCTTAATTTATTGTATGACCTGCGTGTCATTGAATAACGCCATGTAATTACTTTACTTTATTGCTAAACTGTTAGTCATAGTAGTAGAAGTAATAGTTGGTGAGACAACTTCATGAAGACACGATGATGGAGATCATGATGATGGAGATCATGGTGTCATGCCGGTGACGAAGGTGATCATGTCGCACCTCAAAGATGAAGATCAAAGGCGCAAGCTGATATTGGCCATATCATGTCACTTTATGATTTGCATGTGATGTTTGTCATGTTTACATCTTATTTGCTTAGAACGATGGTAGCATAAATAAGATGATCCCTCACTAAAATTTCAAGAAAGTGTTCCCCCTAACTATGCACCATTACGAAGGTTCGTTGTTTCGAAGCACCACGTGATGATCGGGTGTGATAGATTCTAACATTCAAATACAACGGGTGTAAGCCAGATTTACACAAGCAAAACACTTAGGTTGACTTGACGAGCCTAGCATGTACAGACATGGCCTCCGGACACAAGAGACCGAAAGGTTGAACATGAGTCGTATAGTGGATACGATCAACGTGAAGATGTTCACCGATGATGACTAGTCTGTCTCACGTGATGATCAGACACGGCCTAGTTGACTCGGATCATGTATCATTTAGATGACTAGAGGGATGTCTATCTGAGTGGGAGTTCATAAGATGAACTTAATTATCCTGAACATAGTCAAAGGGTTTTTGCAAATTATGTTGTAGCTCGCGCTTTAGTTCTACTATTTTAGATATGTTCCTAGAGAAAATTTAGTTGAAAGTTGATAGTAGAAATTATGCGGATTGGGTCCGTAAACTAAGGATTGTCCTCATTTCTGTGTAGAAGGCTTGTGTCCTTAATGCACCGCTCGGTGTGCTGAACCTCGAACGTCGGCTGTGGATGTTGCGAACATCCGACATACATGTTTTGATAATGATGTGATAGTTCAGTAATGTTAAACGGTTTAGAATTGAGGCACCGAAGACGATTTCGAAACGTCGCGGAACATATGAGATGTTTCGAGGGCTGAAATTGGGATTTCAGGCTCGTGCCCACGTCAAGAGGTATAAGACCTCCGACGAGTTTCTTAGCCTGCAAACTAGGGGAGAAAAACTCAATAGTTGAGCTTGTGCTCAGATTGTCTGAGTACAACAATCACTTGAATCGAGTGGGAGTTAATCTTCCAATGAGATAGTGATGTTTCTCCAAAGTCATTGCTACCAAGCTGCTAGAGCTTCGTGATGAACTATAACATATCAGGGATAGATATGATGATCCTTGAAATATTCGTGATGTTTAACGTAGCAAAAGTAGAAATCAAATAGGAGCATCAATTGTTGATGGTTGGTAAAACCACTAATTTCAAGAAGGGCAAGGGCAAGAAGGGATACTTCATGAAACAGCAAATCAGTTGCTGCTCTAGTGAAGAAACCCAAGGTTGAAACCAAACCCGAGACTAAGTGCTTCTGTAATGAGGGGAACGGTCACTAAAGCAGGACTACCCTAGATACTTGGTAGGTGAGAAGGTTGGCAAGGTCGATAGAAGTATATTGGATATACATTATATTAATGTGTACTTTACTAGTACTCCTAGTAGAACCAGGGTATTAAGATACTGGTTCGGTTGCTAAGTGTTAGTAACTCGAAATAAAAGAGCTACGGAATAAGCTAGACTAGCTAAAGGTGAGATGACGATATGTGTTGAAAGTGTTTCCAAGGTTGATGTGATCAAGCATCGCATGCTCCCTCTACCATCGAGATTGGTGTTGAACCTAAATAATTGTTATTTGGTGTTTGCGTTGAGCATAGACATGATTGGATTATGTTTATCGCAATACGGTTATTCATTTAAGGAGAATAATGGTTACTCTATTTATTTGAATAATACCTTCAACGGTCTTGCACCTAAAATGAATGGTTTATTGAATCTCGATCATAGTGATACACATGTTCATGCCAAAAGATATAAGATAGTAATGATAGTACCACATACTTGTGGCACTGCCACTTGAGACATATTGGTATAAAACACATGAAGAAGCTCCATGTTTGATGGATCTTTGAACTCGCTCGTTTTTGAAAAGATTGAGACATGCGAACCATGTCTACTGGTATATATGCATGAAGAAACTCCATATAGATGGATCGTGTGGACTCACTTGATTTTGAATCACTTGAGACATTCAAATCATACCACATGGGCAAGATGACTGAAGGCCTCGTATTCAATGAGATGGAACAAGAGAGCAACTTGTTGGAAGTAATACATTTGATGTGTGCAATCCAATGAGTGCTGAGGCACGCGGTGAATATCATTATGTTCTTACTTCACAGATGATTTGAGTAGATGTTAAGTATATTTACTTGATGAAACAAAAGTCTGAATTATTGAAAGGTTCAAGTAATTTCAAAGTGAAGTTGAAGATCATCGTGACAAGAGGATGTAATGTCTATGATATGATCATAGAGATAAATATCTGAGTTACGAGTTTGGCACACAATTAAGACATTGTGGAAATTGTTTCACAACTAATACCGCCTGGAACACCATAATGTGATGGTGTGTCCGAACATCATAACTGCACCCTATTGCATATGGTGCATACCATGATCTCTCTTATCGAATTACCACTATCGTTTATAGGTTAGGCATTAGAGATAACTGCATTCACTTTAATAGGGCACCACGTAATTCCGTTGAGATGACACCATATGAACTATGGTTTGGAGAAACCTAAGTTGTCGTTTCTTAAAAGTTTGGGGCTGCGACGCTTATGTGAAAAAGTTTCAGGCTGATAAGCTCGAACCCAAAGCGGATAAATGCATCTTCATAGGACACCCAAAAACAGTTGGGTATACCTCCTATCTCAGATCCAGAAGCAAAAGGGATTGTTTCTAGAATCATGTCCTTTCTCGAGGAAAAGTTTCTCTTGAAAGAATTGAGTGGGAGGATGATGGAGACTTGATGAGGTTATTGAACCATCACTTCAACTAGTGTGTAGCAGGGCACAGGAAGTTATTCCTATGGCGCCTACACCAATTGAAGTGGAAGCCGATGATAGTGATCATGAAACTTCGGATCAAGTCACTACCAAACCTCGTAGGTCGACAAGGATGCGTACTACTTCAGAGTGGTACTTAATCCTGTCTTGGAGGTCATGTTGCTAGACAACAATGAACCTACGAGCTATGGAGAAGCGATGGTGGGCCCGGATTCCGACGAATGGCTCGAGGCCATATAATCTGAGAGAGGATCCATGTATGAAAACAAAGTATAGACTTTGGAAGAACTACTTGATAGTCGTAAGGCTGTTGGGTACAGATGGATTTTTAAAGGAAAATGGACAATGATGGTAAGTATCACCACTAAGAAAGCTCGACTTGTCGTTAAGATGTTTTCAGACAAGTTCAAGGAGTTGACTACGATGAGACTTTCTCACTCGTAACGATGCTAAGAGTCTTTCGGAATTATATTAGCAGTTACTGCATTATTTATGAAATCTTGCAGATAGGATGTCAAAACATTGTTTCCTCCACAATTTTTTGAGGAAAGGTTGTATGTGATACAACCAAAAGGTTTTGTCAAATCCTGAAAGATGCTAACAAGTATGCAAAGCTCCAGTAATCCTTCTAAGGACTGGAGTAAGCATCTCGGAGTTGGAATATACGCTTTGATGAGATGATCAAAGATTTTGGGTTTATACAAAGTTTATGAGAAACTTGTATTTCCAAAGAAGTGAGTGGGAGCACTATATTATTTCTGATGAGTATATGTTGTTAACATATTGTTGATCAGAAATGTTGTAGAATTTCTAGAAAGCATATAGGGTTATTTGAAAAGTGTTTTTCAATGGAAAACCTGGATTAGGCTACTTGAACAATGAGCATCAAGATCTATAAGGATAGATCAAAATGCTTAATAGTACTTTCAAATGAACACATACCGTGAGAAGTTTTTGAAGGAGTTCAAAATAGATCGACAAAGAAGGAGTTCTTGGCTGTAAGGTGTGAGTATTGAGTAAGCCTCAAGACCTGACCACGGCAGAAGAGAGAGAAAGGACGAAGGTCGTCCCCTATGCTTTAGACGTAGGCTCCACAATATGATATGCTGTGTACCGCACCTGAAGTGTGCCTTGCCATGAGTTAGTCAAGGGGTACAAGTGTGATCCAGGAATGGATCACAGCACAGCAGTCAAGGTTATCCTTAGTAACTAGTGGACTAAGGAATGTTCTCGATAATGGAGGTGGTAAAAGAGTTCGTCGTAAAGGGTTACGCCGATGCAAACTTTGACACTAATCCGGATGACTAAGTAGTAAACCGGATTCGTATAGTAGAGCAGTTATTTGGAATAGTTCCAAATAGCGCGTGGTAGCTGCATCTGGGAGATGACATAGAGATTTGTAAAGCACACACGGATCTGAAAGATTCAGACCCATTGACTAATAACCTCTCTCACAAGCGAGATATGATCAAACCCAATGGGTGTTGGATTCATTACAATCACAAAGTGATGTGAACTAGATTATTGACTCTAGTGCAAGTGGGAGACTATTGGAAATATGCCCTAGAGGCAATAATAAAATGGTTATTATTATATTTCCTTGTTCATGATAATTGTCTATTGTTCATGCTATAATTGTATTAACTGGAAACCGTAATACATGTGTGAATACATAGACCACAACATGTCCCTAGTGAGCCTCTAGTTGACTAGCTCGTTGATGTATAGATGGTTATGGTTTCCTGACCATGGACATTGGATGTCATTGATAACGGGATCACATCATTAGGAGAATGATGTAATGGACAAGACACAATCCTAAGCATAGCACAAGATCGTGTAGTTCGTTTGCTAAAGCTTTTCTAATGTCAAGTATAATTTCCTTAGACCATGAGATTGTGCAACTCCCGGATACCGTAGGAATGCTTTGGGTGTACCAAATGTCACAATGTAACTGGGTGGCTATAAAGGTACACTACAGGCATCTCCGAAAGTTTCTGTTGGGTTGGCACGAATCGAGACTGGGATTTGTCACTTCGTGTGACGGAGAGCTATCTCTAGGCCCACTCGGTAATGCATCATCATAATGAGCTCAATGTGACTAAGTAGTTAGTCACGGGATCATGCATTACAGAATGAGTAAAGTGACTTGCCGGTAACGAGATTGAACGAGGTATTGGGATACCGACGATCGAATCTCGGGCAAGTAACGTACCGATTGACAAAGGGAATTGCATACGGGATTGCTTGAATCCCCGACATCGTGGTTCATCCGATGAGACCATCGTGGAACATGTGGGAGCCAACATGGGTATCCAGATCCCACTGTTGGTTATTGGCCAGAGAGATGTCTCGGTCATGTCTGCATGATTCCCGAACCCGTAGGGTCTACACACTTAAGGTTCGGAGATGCTAGAGTTGTTATGGGAATTAGTATGTGGTTAATGAATGTTGTTCTAAGTCCCGGATGAGATCCCGGACGTCACGAGGAGTTCCGGAATGGTCCGGAGGTGAAGATTTATATATGGGATGTCCAGTTTCAGTCACCGGAATGGTTTCGGGGGTTATTGGTATTGTACCGGGACCACCGAAAGGTGTCCGGAGGTCCACCGGGTGGGGCCACCTGCCCCGAGGGACTTAATGGGCTGAATATGGGAGGGAACCAGCCCCTAGTGGGCTAGTGCGCCCCTCCCCAAGGGCCCAAGGCACCTAGGGTTGAAAACCCTAGGGGAAGGGGGGGCCTCCACCTTGCTTGGGGGGCAAGTCTCCCCCTCCTGGCTGCCGCCCCACCCCCTCTAGATGGGATCTAGAGGGGACGCCCCCCTCTCTCCTTCACCCTATAAATAGAGGGGGGTAGGAGGGCTGCAGCACCCTTGCTTTTGGCGCAGCCCCTCCTCCTCCAACTCTTCCTCCTACTCTGTAGTGCTTGGCGAAGCCCTGCTGGAGAACCATGAGCTCCACCAACACCACGCCGTCGTGCTGTCGGAGTTCTCCCTCAACTTCTCCTCTCCCCTTGCTGGATCAAGAAGGAGGAGACGTCCCCGGGCTGTACGTGTGTTGAACACGGAGGCATCGTTCTTCGGTGCTTAGATCGGATTTGGCCGCGATCTGAATCGCTTCATGAATGACTCCACCGACCGCGTTCATGTAAAGCTTCCGCATCGCGATCTTCAAGGGTATGAAGATGCACTCCCCTCTCTCTCGTTGCTAGTATCTCCATAGATTGATCTTA